>NC_056734.1:900092881-900312769 GCF_019279795.1 Protopterus annectens | reverse complement strand
CCTGCTTCCTGATTGTTTTCACCTGCTAAGCTCTGCCAGCATTCCCTGCTAGCTTCTTTATTTCTCCTGCTTCCTTTTTCCCTTCTGTTTCCTCAGGGGAGCGTGCGATCTTAAAGCGAAAGCACGCTCACAGCGGCTAACATGCGCGCACACATGCTTAGACAGACTAGAATCTGCTTATTCAGGTTAAAACGCGTGCACACCAGCGCAAACAAGTTTACAGGTGTTTAAACAGGCTCCTACATGTTTACTCTGCCTTAAATGCACGCACTCACGCTTACACGCGTGCACTCTATCTTACTCATGCCTACCAGCGCGCACACGCATGCATGCATGCCCAGCAAGAAACTTTGCTGTTATCCACAGTGTACACCTTCCATTTCTTGGCTTTCCCATGCCTACTTGTTGACACTCCTCTTTCCATGATGTGTGACTGACATTTTTCACATGCCACTGTGCTCCAATGAGCTTCATTTCTTTCATACATTCCCCCCTGTGATGTCACCTATCTCCTACTCTGTTACTCCCCCTTATCCTACTCCTACACTGCACGGAATGTGCTCATTTGCTACGTGACAGTACGATTCACTATCCTACCACTCATTTACATAGGACTGCCTACTAATGCTTAGTTACATGTCTTACACTCAGCTTCCCCCCTTAGCAACCCCTACTCGGTGGCCATGTTGTTTTCAGCCTGCTATTCCCTTACATTGTAAATTCATGCTTGGGTTTAAAATTTTTATTTTTCTGTTTTCTATAGCACAGCCCGTTTGTGCGGTGCTGCGCTACGTTTAAACATCGCCGAAAAAAAAGCATTTTTATTTTATTTTTGCATCGGGATACGTTGCCAGTGGCCACATATTTGGCCATTGGCATGATGCCTGGAACATATGCAACCTTTATTTGGAGCTGACAAGGCTCCATTGTGTTATTTGCAGAATGGTACTCAGTTGTCAACTGAGTACATTTCCGCAGATAACATGGCTCTTACACGGGCAGGTTTCTGCTTTCTGGATTGCTAAATTACCTCATTTGCATGCCTTTCGGCTGCAAGTGAGGTAATTAGCATATCAACGCCCTGTCCGCGTAAGAGATGTTTTAAGTGCTCTCTTACATGCAAATACAGGCTGTTCCTGGATCGCTATGGCTGCATGGAGTATTGCACTATTCTTAGACTCCGTGCATGCCATCGTGAATCATGCCCATACTGTACAATAGAAAAACAAAAGCAGTAGTTAACTTTACAAAGCATGCTCTGTGGAACACAAAAACACAAAGATGAGCTTCTTCAGTCTGGTTTGTGTTTCTGTGTTTTGAGTTTTGATGTTTTTAGATAAATGTTTTTATGTATAACAACTATATATATATATATATATATATATATATATATATATATATATATATATATATATATATATATATATATATATATATACATACACACACACACACACACACACACACACACACAGTATAGCTATGTACATATATGTGTATATATATATATATATATATATATATGTATATATATGTATAGAGAGATAGTGAAAGTGGGCTTGCACACCTTGGGGGATATGTACAGATGCTGAACTTATGTTACCACTGATAATTCTCCCTACTCTGTGCTCCATTGACTTCACATCACAGTTAGTACATATAGATAACATGAATATGCAGGGCAATTTCATTTGGTGGTGGTGGTGTTGGTGATGGTGATGGGGCTTTAACAGTGTAACAGTGAGCTTCAGAATTCCTTCTTTTTTTTTGACTTGTAATCCAGGATGCAAACATGTTGGAGTTATTGTTTTAGATGTTGCTCTTCTGATTTGGAGCATATAGTGAAAGAAAACTAAGTTTACTTTTTATTTTACCCAAGACATACACACTGATTCTTGCCACTGCATAAAAAACAGGTATGTGCTTGCTTTATTTTTTTTTATCCTATTCTCCTTCCCACTACCTGACCCCTTTTATATAAAATGATAAGTTCACTTTGTATGGTTGCTTTCCTCTCATGTCTTTTTTTCCCTTTATTCTCCACTGAAACTACCATGGTGAGCTTCTTGTTGTATATCATTGGCTTGCTCTTTCCTTTTAGTGTGATGCAGGAGCCAGGCATCCATGGACTGTGCCCAAGCGCTATAGCTCATTTGTTTATGCCCAGTGCACCATATCAATTTATTTTTCTGCAAGCCAAGAGGTGGTGTGGAAATACACAGATTCTGGTCCCATACCAGTCATTGCCCTATCCATCCTAACCCATGCACAGTAAGGGACTTTGGTCTCACAATGGCTGCATGGCAAGGCAGAGACATATGTGCTGCTACATTTCTATCTTCCCGATTCAGCAACACTCCCACAACTTTACAGCAGAAACCTGCTGCACTCCCTTGACTAGTGATAATTCATCAGTGCTGGACTAGCCCATTAACATCCACCTGGCCTCTCCACTGCCTCTGTCAGTAGTTGAACATAAGTCACCTGAGTCATAGTCTCCATCCCATTTCTGATAACATAAGTTGAAATCTTGATGTCCAAGATGCCAGCCTCCCATCTTATTTTGTGGGCTAGATAGCATAACACTCAGTAATAAAAAATGTCCTCCTGTATTTTACTTCCATGACTACGTATTATGCCTTCCAGTCAGTAATATTTCCAATGCACATGTGTAGCTAAATACTTGGGCCTAGAGACAGTAAATGTGGAGAGTTGAAAAGTGTTCCTTTAAAATAATTTTAAGGCAAGCTTTGGAATGAATATGTAGCAAGAGAAAACTGGACCATCTTCAGCTGGTTTGGTGTATTTAAACAACAGCTACATCCTAAACACAGACTGATTCCATCCCAGATCATATTTTATATAGCTCAATTATTGCATTTTTTTCTACATTTAATATTCCTAACTGTATACTGTTCTAGGTTTGCATAATATCTTCTGAGGCTTTCTTTAAATGTTGATTCCATAGCTCTTACATCAAAGTGATCACCACATTTAAGATTTTTTTAATAGGAAATTATTCATTGTAAGATATATTTAGCCATGACTCAATTCTGGCTTCCTATAAAAGGCAAGATCCTGTAATGTTTGTTGCAATACTTTCAAGACTAAACTTTAATTCATAAACTGAAAAGTGAATTCTGAAGCCCACTTTTACAATAATGGCAAAATGGTATACACTGCATTCCTCAATGTGGACAAAACTGCTGGTACAATTCCCCGCTCATGCATTGTAGAAATGCTAAATAAACTAGGAATTAACCCCTATGTCACCTTCTGGATTGTCAAAAGGCTCACAGGTAGAATGCAGATAATCAAAATAGGGATGTTACCTCCACAAAGAGAGCATTCACCAGTGAAGTCCTACAGGGTTCTGTGTCGGGACCTCTCCTGTTTGTTATCTACTTTTCTCAAGTAAAATCCAATACCAAAGCACTCTGGCTGACTAAAATTGCAGGCGACTATAAGCTAGGAGCAGTCATTGATTTCCCAAATGACTTAGCCATCCTGCAGGAAGGTTTGTCCCAAATAAATAACTGGTGCCAAAATCATGGGTTGAAATTAAATGTCAAAAAAAAGCATTATTGTATTCTTTGGAAGTAATCTACCCTGATGGAGCAACCACATTGACAAGAATTGACACAGTCATTCAGGATTTGGGGACTTATGTGGACAATGACCTAACTTTACACCAACCTGTGTCCATTGTTTTAAGAAAGTGCCTTTATATTATATAGCTTATAAACAAAGCAATTCTGTCTAGATCTAGTGATGCCGTTGTTTCCTTTTACTCAGCCCTCAGTATGATAATCATTGAATATAATGCCCCCTTTCTCATTTATCTGTCCAGATACATGCAGCAACTGGAATGTCCACAGAAATAGTTTACTAAGGGAGACAGGGCTTAAACAACATGTCCTAGATGAACCGATTCAAAGCCCTGTCACTATAGTCCATATCCTACAGACTGCTAAGAGATGACCTGTGTCTGTCATACAGGACATCCTCTGACTCATTTTTGATATATTTATTGCACATCAGCAAGTCAAATGGCATCAGAAATACTCAGTCTAGGAATCTAAACCTCTTCTGCAACATTAACAGAACAATTTGGAGGGACAAGTATATCTTGCAGAGAGTACCGTTGCTTTGGAACAGACTCACCATCCACATAAAGCAAGTTTCATCCCTGTACATATTTAGTGCAACTTAGGTCAATGGGTGGGAAACAGAAAATGTCTGTACTACTAATGACAGAGATAGCTTCTAAATGCCTTATTCCCTTCATGGCCCCCCTCAAATTATCTATGGAATTATCCCAGGTATCCTCATTAGGGGTAATATATAATTGTCAACCATGGGATGGGTAAGGTCACTCAATAACCAAATGGAATAGGTTATTTTCAGCACATAAACTGAAAGTGGCTAGTCTTAAAATGGTCAGCAAGGACAGCTAGCCTAGTACTTACCTATGAAGATATGAAACTATCCCATACTCAGGTGTCATAGATAAACTCTCACATCTAAATATAAATCCTTGCACAAACTATTTGAATAGCAATTTGGCTGACAAATAGAACTCAGGAAACTAGGAAGGGTAGTTATACCTCCTACAAAGGACCTATCATTGGCAGTGTAACCCTGGGGTTTAGTCTTTGGGCCACTTCTCTTTGGCATTTATGTTTCAAAGTTAAAGCAAATGTTAAGGGTTTATGGTTGACAAAGTTTGCAATGACTGCAATCTTGATGCCATCATAGACTCCCAACAGGATGCCAAGAACATGAAAAGGGCCTTTTTTAAACAACTGTGTCAAAACCATAGACTTAAACTAAATGCCAAGAAATGAATACAGTAGAGAGCAATTATCCGAAATGTCAATTATCTGAATGCAACCCTCCAAAGTTTTTGGGTAGGTAAAATCATAAAATCTGAATATGTAAATATACGTATTTGCCTGTGCATTTTTTTGAGATTGTAGCCTGCTCATGTGTGAAAAATATTCTTTATGGTCCACTGGAGTCATTAAATGGTTGAAAAGTATATTCTCTGTGTGCAGAAAAAAACAAGATTTTAGAGAAGCTTTTTTATCTGGTTCAGTGTATGTTTGATTATCCGAATAGTTTGATTATCTGAACTACCCTAGGTACCACTTAGTTTGGATAATCAACTCTCTACTGTAATGGTATCCTTTGGTAAACATGACTTCCCTTGCAGCTATCACATCGACAGCACAACCGTGAAAGGTGATCCATAGTCAGGGTTCTAGGAACCTTTATCAATAATGAGCTGCCCTTTGATCACCAGGTACCCACTAGTGCAATGAAGCGCTTTTTCAGTGCACAGCTTATATATAAAGGTATGGCATCTAGGTCCAGGGATGTAATCATTTTACTATTCTCAGCTGTTATTATGCTGATAATGGAATACAATCATCCTTTCTGAGTGTACTTGTCCATGCACTTGTCACAATGGGAATGACAACACTTTCTCAATAAAAATTCAGGGGCCTAAATCATGAAAACTATACAGACCATCTTGAAGCCTTATACATCTTGGCATCATACAAGTTACTAAGAACTGAGCTCTGCCTTGTGTACAGACCCTCAACAGACCCTAACAAGTCACACCTATTACACATTTGCAATTCCAGTGGTAGTGTGAACACTCACTCAAGGGATCTATCTTTTGCAGCAGAAATAGAACATTTTGGAGGGTTAGGTATGCATAACAGAGCATATGACTTCTATGGAACTGTCTTTAACACTCTACATAAAGCAAAGTACTTATTTTAATCTCTTCAAATGCATTGGATAACTAGATGGGAAACCATAAATTTACCCCCAGTTTAGCACCTATGACCTTCATGGATAGGGGCAACAAGTAAATGTCACAATATATCCTTGTTCTGTCAGTGTATGGGTTATTCATGCACAAAATATAAGGGAAAAAACTACCAAGGAAATGTAAATCTAGGCTTATTAAGATTCTCACAACAATGGCCTAGTAAGAACCTATAAATGTATATAAAGAAACAATGGAAAAAAGGTATAAATGTGTCTAATAATCAAATGTATGATACATATAGTTCAAATTAATTGAGATGAATTATATGTAAGCAAATATATATATATATATATATATATATATATATATATATATACACACACACACACACACAAGAACTGCTTCCAGTGATATTGTTTCTGAGCACTTTGCCTCCTTTCTAATGTCATAAGTTCAGTCCTTGGACTAAGCCACCTACCTGATTAATAAATGTAAAATAACTGAATAAATAAAATAAGATATATTTAGTTCAATCTGCTGAACTCTACAAAGAAAAGAGAACTCTCCCAGGGGCCCCCGCCAGCTTCTCTGGGATTGTTCACTGCACTGACGCCTGGCCCATCTCTGCCGCCTCCAGTGGGATCTATACCAACTTCCCCTGACACAAAATCATGTCTGCAGTCAACCAGGAAAAAAAGTCAGCTCTTTGCAAAACATTAGCTTTATGGATCCTGATAATGTGCTAGGATGTTTCCTTGTCAGTATCAACTACTCCTGTATCTGCCTAACCTCATCCTCTCAGCTGGTTTTGTGCTACAGGCATAGATAACCATCCTTCCTTCCACAAAGGTGACCCCAGAACTGATCCTGGCAAATCTAGGCAGACAAGCCTTACCATTTTTATTTTTAAGATAATGGTCTGCTTCATTACAGAACTCATAAAAAAGATATTGGAAATTTACAATGCCTCGACCTAAACCAGTTTGCTTTTGTGAAGGGGAAATTCTGCCTGCTTAATCTAGAATACATCCTTGAAAAAAGTCACTGAGGCTCTGAATGAGGGCAAATTGGTACATAAATTATCCTCATCTGACATGCCACATTCAGGAATTCTAGACAAGCTAATCAGATATAATCACTCTAAATGGAAATCCTTATATATGCTACTGGATAGCAAACTGGATTAAAGACAGAATCTAAAAAATTAGGACTGGAGGCACACTGCCCTCCAAAGGTCTGTTATCGGTGAATTCTCCCAAAGCTCAGTACTGTAGTTTTCCCTGTTTAGTATTTACTTTTTTGATGCCAACTTTGTAGAACATTGCAATTTTGAAACTATCATCCACTTTCTGGGGGACACCTAGATCCCGGACAAGCTTTCCATGCCCAGTAAGTAAGATTCAAATCCCCGTCCTACCCATTTAATATCCTAGCTTACATATAGCCATTAAAATAACCTCTAAAGCTCAAACACTTGCAGGATAACTTTGGCTAGGCTTGTAACGTCCTGAGTGGTCATTAGTCTGGTATACACCTATGAGTTGCATTTTGAATTCTTTCAGAGTAATTTTTTTTCTAATATCCATAATGGCAATTTATTCCAAACTTGTGAGAGATGCTGTGTTAAAGTGCTATACATGTTATTGTTATTATTAGTATAAAGAAGAAAAGACAGTGTACATCCATGTGAACTGTAGCTCTGGCATAGTCATTCTGAATGTATGTAATGAAATTCAGTTGTTACACTTTAGAGTTCTGATATTCTCCTTTGCAGTGAAACTTTTCCTAAAAAGTGTCGACCTCCTGGTGAAAATTAAGCTTTGAGAGCTACATGTGTATATTGTGTATTGTTAGAGCTATTAAATCCAAACACTCAAATATTATGAAACTGTTTACATCTCTAATACATGGATTTGTAACACCAAAATAAGTTTGAATAGGGCTGATTCAACAATATACAGAAAACAAATATGCATGGATATTTGAAAGGTAAAAAATACAACAGAGAGAATTTAAGGATCAAATATCCTAACAATAGTTGTAGTATCAACAGGAGTGAACTGTGACTTGAAGATAATAATAATACTAATATTTTGCAAGGGGAGTAGGTTTGAAATGCCCCATAGAAAATGACTGTTAAAATGTTATTCTTAACATCTTTCAGGGCCAGAGTGTTTGTATTGAGTCCCATTCGGGGTGGTATCATTCAAACAGATCATGCCTGCTAAACCTGCTTCAGTTCTTTGAAAGGGTTAGTGAGGCCATGGATAAGGGGCATAAAGTCTATGCTAATTATTTGGACCTTGCCAAGCTTTTGACAATATTCTCCAAGCTGGACTTAATGATCACTCTCCCAACTCAGTATTAAACAATGCATAGTTCACTGCATCAGTTACTTGCTATATCACATAACCTGTACTCTTAAGGCTGGTGGCATTTGCCCAAGATAGAAAAATGTCACTAGTGGTGCCACAAAGGAATCTTTGTTGGGCCCCCACTCTTTGGTATGCATTCCTCTGATTTAAAGTTGAAATCAAGGGACTATGGCTAACCAAGTTTGTTTTTGATTGCAAACTGGGAGACAGTTATCAAATCCCATTCTGATATTCAAGTTCTTCAGTAAAGGTAGGAGCAAACAAATGTCTGTGGTATTTATCAGCATCTCACACTCAACACCAAGAAATGCACCATTGCCTGTGGACTTGGGTACATCTGTTGATAACAGAACCTTCTTTGATCACCATGTCTCTATGGTGGTTAGAAAATCCTTCTTACTTTGCACACTTTACCTTTCATGGCACCTCCTCAAGGCCATTTGTCCCTTATCAGGCACCTTTAGCATGTACCTTACTAAGTATCTAAACTAGCATGAGAGAACTCAAAATTTCCTCACCAAAAATATCTCAGTCCTCAGTACTTGTACCTGCTCTGATAGACTAAAAGCCCTGACCCTCTAATCAGTGTCATACAGAATCCTGAGGGATAATCTCTGCTTAGCCATCCATGCTATAAATGATCCAGCACTTTTTGAGCTCCTGTGCCTCAGTAGATCCAAGGGTAAAGCAAACATTAAGATATCTAAATCTATACTACTGTATTTTATTTTAATTAATTGACCCTGGTATATTGAACACTGCCAGTACTCCTACAATGTGAGGAGCTGGTAAAATTTGCAGCTGCTGATCGTACAGTGTGAAATCAGGTGGTACTAGGGAAAAGTCAACTGTAATTACTTTTGGACTGATGACAGAAGATAGCATATTAAATGGATAAAGAGTTGTTTTAATAAAGTATTTCAGTCACATCCATATTCATCTTATTAGGCCTGTTTCTTTTCTTAACTGATGGAACAAGTATGATTAAGGAGTTTATCAGTGCCTCACTCTGGGAGGTGTAGTTACTTTGGGTCTAGAACTACCAACACTGCCTCTTGCTGACTGATTTTGAAAAGAGGATACATACAGAGTGAGAAGATTATGTAAGAATTATCACTAATGAATGTCAACAATTATGGAAGGACTATGTAGCATTAATCTGTTATGATGTGGTAAATGTTGCTTGCTTTTTTTCTGTCTGGATCACTTTGACTATAGCATGAATGTATGAGATGCATATACAAATATTTGCTTTTGAGTGTCTAATTTTGAAAACTTCTCTGTACTTTCTTTGTTTTGTGATTACACTGAACAAAATAAAATAGCTTTATTACGACACATTCCAATGCTGCCATTGTACTGTTTGTTCTGTTGTTTGCACAGCATTGCCACTAAAATATCTGTTATCTTCCTGAAGTTTCAAACAGATGAAATGGCTTTAAAAGTCATCTGGTAGACCTTGATTCTAGAACAGAACTTTCATGACCATGAATATGTCTGCTGGTGTCACAGGCAGACTTGCAGAGGCACTGGGAGTCAGTTTTCATCAAAGTCATGCATTAATTACTGACTCATGATTGTTGCTGGTCAAGAATGCAGATTGCTCACTGGTCAAAAAATGAGTCAGAAAGCAAACGTGGTTTTTGGATTATACATGAACTGAAAGTATGCGGCTTTTACCTATTGGCCCATCAGTGTTTCTGCTATGCTCCATAAGAATAGAAAGTACTATCTGAAAGTAAATATCTCATAAGCTAATTGTTTACTATCATAGGATCATCGGATCATAGGATGTTACTAGGCAGTTGACCCCAAGGTCATTTCAAGCCTAGCCATTTCATCCCAATGTTTTACCATAGAAACTCTAGTCAGTACCCAGGATTGTATTTAGTAATGACTGCCAATGTCCAGGAAGGTTGTGGGCTCTATCCTTGGTAAGCATTTACGTGCCCCATCTGCTCATCCATTTTCCTTTTGAAGAGCATCATACAAGTGATCTGCTTCACATGAATTGGCAGCCTATTCCAAAGACATGACAGTCATTGAGAGAGAGGAATCTGTCCCTCAGGTACATCCTATTCAAGTTGCAGGCCATATTTAGATCCCTGGAATGGGTAGCTCTAGTCTTGTTTGATTAACATTTGGATTGGGTCGGAGATTGCTCTGTACCCAGGCATAAGTCTCGCCTAAGAAGTCTACACAATACTAAGTATAGTGACAGGGACTTTAGTCAGTCTGTGTAAGGCACACCCTGAAGTCTCTTGATCTTCTTAGTTCAAAACTTTTGAGGTCCCTCCAATTGCTTCAGGCTCTTTGTACAGTATATGCCGAAAGGGGTGTTATACTCAATTATGGATCTGATTGGTGACGAGTATAGAAGGGTTATAACTTCCTTTGCTCTAGAGACGATGCCTTTACTAATCTAGTGTGCTACATAGAAAGCCTTCCTTACTACAGTAGACACATGACATGATGGTCAAAGTTAAGGATGCAGTCTACTTGTGACCCAGATCTCTTACCACTTCGTACTTGAATAGGGGATTGCTGTTAATTTGATAGGGTAAAAGGACATTGTTTTTACCAAAGGGAATGATGATGATGCATTTCTTTGCATTACATTTGAGACTGTGACTAAGATACCAGTTGTTGGTCTGCGTAAGACCCTCTTAAAGTACACTGACATAATTTGGGGGTTCAATAATTGCACCCAGTTTGCTGTCATCTCCAGACTTGGTCAGCCACAGCCCCTTAGGTTTGGACTGCACTTCTGAGAAGTAAATACCAAAGAGTAGGGGGGCCCAACACTGACCCTAGTGGCACCCCGCTGCTGACAGGTCTACTGGTTAATGTGGAGTCACCTACTTTGATAGTGTGTGACCGGTTTGTGAGACAGTTGGCAACCCATCTCACAGCAAAGGAGTTTACATTCAGTTTGATAAGTTTGTCAGTAATACCCAAGTGTGGGATTGTGTCAAAGGCCTTTGGCAAGTCGAGGTATGCTATGTGCGCATATTTGCCCTTGTCAATGGCGCTGGTCACATATTTGAAGAAATCCACCAGGTTTTGCAGGCAGGATCTGCCCTTGACAAAGCCAGATTGGGTCACATCCAGAGTTTGGAAGTAACCTGTGTATTTATTTATAAGGTCCATGATGATACATTCCACGGCTTTAAGGATGAGGCTGGTCAGACTTATGGGTGTATAATTCCCTGGGTCTAATCCACCTTTGTGGATGAGAATAACTGTTGCTATTCTTCATTCCACAGGAACAAAGCCTGTGGTTAGGCTGTGATTAAACAGGATACATAATGGTGATGCTAGTTCATGTTTTAGTTTATTTAGAAGACAGCCTGAGATGCCGCCTGGTCCCATAGAGGCTGTGTTTTTTTCCTTAGACAAGGCTTTAATGACCTGTCCTTCAGATATGTAGGGTGAGGGAGTTGGGGGTAAGGTTTGTGATAAGTTTGGAGGGGATAGGGGAGTGAAATATTTGCCAAATCTGTCTGCTAGCAGGTTTGTTATCTCTGCGGGATCAGTGGTAATGATGTTTTACATGTAAACAGTCTTATTTTGTGTAGTGGAGTCATTGTTTTGTGTCTTAACTTACACTATTATTATTATTATTATTATTATTATTATTATTAGTAGTAGTAGTAGTAGTAGTAGTATTATGACATTTCTATAAGTTTAAAAAGCCATGGTCTTCTATACAACCCCCACTGTATATACACATAGACATCAGTATTAAGTATTGTTCCAATATGGATATTTGTTCTGCCATCTCAATATACTGATATGCTAAGATTTGTCTTACGTACAAATTGTCACACATGGTACACAACTATCAGAATAATTTAAAAAGTCATTGTTATAGGTGTATCAATTTCAGGGTGATATACTCTCAGACTTGGAATCCAGGAGCATCTATGAAAAAAGAAATAATGTGGTGGTAAATGAACATGCCAGTGTCACCTCATGAAGACATTGTTAAGGCAGGACAAGCTAAGTTGACAGAAAAGTAAGGGAATGAATTATTACATTTAAAACACTTGGACCATGCTAAAAAAAGCTTTTTTATTTCAGTCAGTTCTAGAATGGGCAGCACTAATGTGTCAAACTTGATGATATGAGTGGTGTAATTGTTTATAACAATATGGAAAATAGCAGATGTACTGACTGAATGCTTCATTTCAGTCTTAATGAAGGAAAGCAGGGGGAGGATGCCATGATTGGAGAAATGTAGGGTAGAGTGGAGAGAGCAGTGGACAGACATTGGACTATAGATGGCAGAGTATGCATGTAAAAATGGCCAACCTAAAGGAGAGTTGAGCATAGAAATCAGATGAACTCCCCCTGGTAGTCCTCAACCATCTGGTTATTGTGCTGGTAGATTCCCTGCAATGAGTCATCAATAGATCAAGGGCACTGCAGAAAATCCTGAGGAAAAGGTGATAACATTTGCTGGCCAGCTTTGCCTTTCCCCCACTGATCAGAAAAAAAAACGTTCACCTTGAAATAGCAACACTGAATGGATTAATGGTATGGAGGACATTATAGATCAACTGATTGCTGAAATAGTTTTATAAGAAATGAAAGTGCTTTGGAAGGCTTGAGGATACAAGTGCATTAGTGCTTAGAATGAAAAATAAACATTTGCAGTTGTTGTTGTTGTTGTTTGTCTTTCAGCTTTTTCCCAGTTAGGGGTCGCCACAGTGGAACTCCGGTCCACTAATGATTGGCAGTAGATTTTCACAAACGCCGAGGTGCCAGCTCGACGTTCAACCTTCAATGAAGGCACACCCATTTCTGCATGCCTTTCGAACACCCACCCAACCGCAGTATTATGTTTAATAAAAATTAAGCTTCAAGTAATAACAGCATTTGACATGCAAAGTGGCAGCTAAACCCTTTCCTCTAAAAAAATCTTGAAAATGGAGAAAATATTGAAGAGCAAAGACCCAAGTCAGGAATGCCAGTTCATAATATTGGTATTATTTACTTAAAAATCTATCAGAATAAGAAGACTGCCATTAAAATGGATTTTCTAAAAAATGGATCTGCATCAATAAGGTCTGACATTATTTCCTGACTGTACTGATATCTTGGATATCTGTTGTAGGAATTCCAAAAATGAATTCCAAAACATAGGATTACATATTTTACATTTTATGAATTGTATTCTCTTTATACTTAAAATTAAGTGATAAAAACACATTACCCACTTTCCTCATTTGCAGAACTGGATCCAGCACTAGACAGCCTAGACAGTCATCTAGGGACTACTGGCTGGGAGGGGGCCTGATTGCCGGGGGGAGGGGCAGCCAAAACATTTGGGTTTTATTAAAAAAATGTTATTCTATAAGGGCATTCATTCTTCTTTAAGACAATGAACAACCTTTGGCCTGTTTGTCTGTACATCCTTACATGTATTGACACACACACACACACACACACACACACACACACACACACACACACACACTTGCTATTGCATCCATCTGCAGAATTTTAAACATAATAAACAGACATTCCTGCCACTTTGAGATTAAGGTAAGTGTATAAATGTCTGAATCTTACTTTGGTCTGTGTGTGTGTGTGTGTGTGTGTGTGTGTGTGTGTGTGTGTGTGTGTGTGTGTGTGTGTGTGTGTGTGAATTGCCCTAATTAGAGATAGCAGGTCAGTTAATATGCTCAAGCTTAAATCCTCTACCTTACTTATAAGAAACAAGAGCTTGAATCCTCTACACCAACTGCCAGAGCACACAAAGAGCATTTTCAAGGGATTGAGTTTCAGTGCATTTTCAAGGAATTATGAGCTTCAGTGTATTTTCAAGAAATTGTGAGTTTCAGTGCATTTTCAAGGAATTATAAGCTTTAGTGCATTTTAAGGAATTGTGAGCTTAAGTGTATTTTCATGGAATTGTGAGATTCAGTGTACTTTTAAGGAATTGTGAGTTTCAGAACATTTTCAATGACTGTACATCTGTTTTATTTAGCAAATGATCATCACTGTTTGTGCTAGACAGTTTGAAAGCAGTGTGTTAGTAGTACAACAGATAGCATACTTGCTTTTTATGCAGAAGGTTATGGGTCTTCCCCCACACAATGTAGATAGATTGCTGATACTGTGTTGTACTTTGGAGGGGGTTCTGCAGTCCTGAGTATGCCCTCCTTTGGATGAGATGCCTAGTAACTGTGGACAGTTTGCCATCTATTCCCTATTACAATATTACCAGCTTACCATTTTTAATGTAACCTGGGAAATTTATTCTTCAAGAGTAGCAAGTGCTGAATTTGTAGATGAAATACTGAAATATAAAGTTGTAGCAACTTCTCCATTAATTATAGATCTGTTTAATGTGGAATTTTCCAAATGACTTTTACTTCTGCAACGATTGTACATATTGACTGATACTGAGTAGCCTTTTATGGTTGAAATGTTCTGAAATGGGCAGTTTTTGTCATTATTGATTCATATGTTTTGTTTGATTGCTTACTGGAACAATGTTTAAAACTACAAATTTAAAAGACATTCAAATAAGTGGTGCTGCACTATACAAGGAATATAATTTAATACAATCAGTAAGGTGAATCAAAGAGCACATGTACATCTGCATGATCCTAAAAATGTGTGCAAGGGGCCTATGATTCAAAAATAGCTTAAAGGTAAACTTTATCCACCACTGGCCAGATGCATTTTCTTTGAATATGGGTTTCAGAGCTATTTCAATGACTGTACCCAGGATTCAATAAACTCTGTGTAGGAATAGTGTTATTCCTACATGGAGTGAATGGTGTTCATGTCTGCATACTCTTCTCAGCAGTGCACTTTTCATATTAATATAAGCACACTACTGAGACAGATCTGAGACATGAACACTGAATGAGTACAGGTGGCGTGTTGCAGTAGTACTCGCAGACCAAACACCCCACCTGCATTCTCAAAGTGCCATACGGCACTTTTTAAATGCTTTTAGTACCTGTGGACACTGAGGGCAACTAATAACAGTAAAACAGTGTCTGCAGACACTGAAATAGGTAGTAGGATGTTAAATAAATGCAGGGGATGTGTGAGTATCTGTCACACATCCCCTGCATTGAGAAAGCCTCATGCGGCACTTTACAATGCTTTCAGTATCTGTGGACACTGAAAGCAACTAATAATAGTAAAACAGTGTCCGCAGACACTGAAATAGGCAGTAGGATGTGAAATAAATGCAGGGGGTGTGTGACAGATACTGTCACACACACCCTGCATTGAAAAAGTGCCATATGGCAGTTTACAATGCTTTCAGTGTCCACAGACACTGAAAGCTGGAGTATGAATGGGAAGTAATGTAGAGGGTGTATGACAGGCACTTTACAATACAAGTATGTCCTCAAACACACAGCTATACCTGTAGATCTCTTAATGCCCAAACACCGGACAAAGGGCAACCAAATGGAGAGAGAACAGTCCAAAAATAGGGGCATATTTTAAGTACAGCTCTCATAAACTTAGAAAGTTGATAGAGGAACAGGGTTTGTTTTAACATACATATTCTGAAGTATTAGAAGTCTGAAACTCAAATGCATGCCATTATTTAGTGACTTCAATCCTGAGATCATCCCATGATTTGCAGAAAACCATGAACTTTATGAGGAAAAAAACAAAAATATGAGCCAAACATCTGGACAGTATGCAAAAATCTGAACAGTTGAGAGGTATGCACACACCTCAACATCTTCCACCAAGAAATCTGGATAAAGCCATGAAATAAATGTGGGACAAAGGTCCCAAATCTAAAACATATTGCATATACTGACTTAGAAAGTTGATAGAATGACAAGTGGTGCATTACCAAATATGAATCAGCATTAGTATTAATATATGTAATTAAAGTGGTTGTATTACATTTATTTTTTTTTCTGTTATAAGTGAAGTTTAAGCGTAGCTGAATGGAGTCCATGGTCATGGCTAGGCTCCTTGTTAAAGACCATGACCCACAGACCACTGCAGTGTCAGTACCAAGGCTCCAACCACGTAAGTGGAGGGCCAGGAAGGACCATCTCATCTCACCAGTGCTTCTGGAATCCTGGTGAACGAGTGAGCAGGTACAGGCATCATTATGCCACCTAAAAAGGGGCATTCAGGCATTCAATGGCCAAGAATCCAAAGAAGCTGAGGATGGGGGTAAGTAAGTAAGTAAGTAGTATCATCAGCACCAAAAGCCTAGCTAGCCTGAGTATGTGATAGACATGAATGCTTAAATGTTTTTTTCCCTGGCAGCTGTGAGAGAGAGAGAAAGTAGGCTAGCCATCTTGAGGACTGTACTGTTGTGACGAGAGTCTGGTGAGTAGAGATCTATATCTAGTATATAGTATATAAGTATAATATTTAATAACACACATTTACTTTATAGTGTGGTAGTGTGTTAATAAATAAAAAAAAAAATTCAATAAAGTTTACAAGTTTTATGCATATGTATACAGATGATGTAGTAAATATCAACTAAAGCACTGTGTCTGTGCTTCAGCTTCAAATTTATATCATAAATAAAGATTGCTCTACAACGTTTGTGTTAAAGCCATGAAGAAAGAAGAAAAATAAATAATAAATAAAATAATAAAATAAATAACATCTGAACCTTGATTAGTAATGTAAATGGTATTAATGTAACAGGCTCCTGCAGCCTTATTAGCCTTTTATTTATACCTTATGTTTTCAGATCAATGTATGGAATGTTGAGCAAGCATGTGAGAGATGCAGAGTATGGGAGGGCAGAAGAGGTGGGGACTGCAAATATATGATGTCCAAAATGGCATGATATCCAATGCAATACCCTGTACAGACTACGACATTCATATTACTATTCACATATTACTAGGGTGCAATAGGGTTAACACAAACAGTTAACAGTCACAAAGCTATCTTCATTTGTCAATGTATGTTAAACAATCAAAAAAGTGCCAAGGCCCAAAAACCAAGACAAGTATAAAAAATATAGGGCCAGCACCAAATGGAAGCTGCCAAAGTAATGTACATTTATTGAATATATATATACAAGCTACTAAGGGTGTAAAACACCCCCAGTATAGCAGAAAAGTGCTCTGGAAAAAGCAAGCAAACTGGTTTCAGCTGTGTTAGCCTTCTTCAGTGCACAAACCAAATCAGTAAAAGGAAAATACATTAGAGCAGTACTATTTATATCATCTTAAAGACATACCAATCAATTAATCATATACTTAATGGATTCCTGTTAAAGACATATTTAAAGATGTTCATTCAAACCTGGGTTGAAAAGGCCACCCAATTTAATTATCCATTTTCTTTCCTTATTATTTAAAATTGTGTACTAACCACTTTTAAGGGACCTACCCCTTTAATTTTATCAATAACCATAAAATAAAAAGAAGCAGAGGGATGCTTAAGTGTATGTTTATAAAGTGCACTCGAAAGTTTGTGATTCCTTATGTCACTCATATGTTCAGAAATCCTAATACGTAATGGTCTGGATGTCTGACCCACATAAAAATCTGAACAAGGACAGGTGACCAGATATTTAATATTATATTTAAATAATAAGGAAAGAAAATGGATAATTAAATTGGGTGGCCTTTTTCCCTGATCTTTTGTTGTTATAACCTACTGGGAAATGTAGTTTTGTGTTGATACACGGCTGGATTTGTTCCGGTGTTTATTTCCTACAAAGACTATTATTGTTCTCCTCTTTTCCCATTTGAATATACATTATTTTGGGATTTGGAGGACTGGGCACACTCAATTACACCATTGACTAATTATAATTTTGTATGTGGTTCAATAACCACTTTATCTAAGTAAGAATTATTGGTGCTTTGACCATGTCATATAGATATAGATTTTTTGGTCCTTGTTTTTTGGACTTTTGATGAGTCTTGCTACCTCTGTCTAACAATAAGTTACATATAGTTTTTGTATATTTATATATATATATTTTAGTTTACTATAACCAGTCTGAATTGGGCCTATTTGTGTCAGTTAAAACTCCTTCAGTTCATTATTTCCATTTGTTTTGGGATTGGATTACTTGTTAGATATGGCTCTGACAAGCATTATCAGGGTTTTATTGTCCCATAAGGATAATTTGCAAGTTTTTGGCTTAGGAGACATTACTCAAGGACTCTCTCAACCTAAAATACATGATCCCTCAACCCAATGTAAGTTGGCTTTTCAAAGGCTAACTAAGGAGATGAAAGTGCTTTGAAGTAATGCTTGGCATCTCAAACTATTCAAAACATACTGAACCAAAGGTATTGCCCTAGGGGCTTAAGAGTAAGGCTACAACCTTTGGTTTATCAGGCTGATGATATATTACTGGATGAATGGGATAAAATTAAACAGAACGCATCTATGGGTTTTCTGGAGGCACTAACAGGCTACTATGAATGGACAGTGTATAATGGGATCAAGGTAGTAGAAGACCTTTGCCTTGAAATCAAAAATTTTGAATCCCTACCCAGTTATAGGGAAGGATTGGATATATTAGGTTCTGATTTACTATCTTTAGAACAACAACTAAAGGATAAGAAAATGAAAAAATTCCAATGGGATGTAGGCGATTACCAGAAAGGTCAGCCTTTCATGCCATATAAGAGCCCCTTGTTGGAGAGGAATTTGAACAGAACAATACCAGTGAAGCATAATAGACCTAATTATATCCTCAAGAAAACACATAATACTGTTAGTTTTACTTCTGGGGAAGATTCTTCCTCTGCTACGGATGTAGATGGCAGCCCCTTTCTACAATCACCAACACTGAAAAGACGCAGCATGGGTCACCCTTTAGGGTTAGGTCCAGAAGAGGGGGGAGGAAACACAGACAGTCCAAACACCTTGGAGGAGATTCTCAAGGTGATGACCAAATGTTGAGTGAATTTAACAATATACATAATATTTCTTTTGGGGAGCTTTCTCAGGCCCAGATTTCTGTACTCAATAAAGGTCTATGGTATGTTCCTGGATTTTTTGTGTCTGAAGACTCATTTGCACCTGATGTTATTGCCTTCTGTAGATTGATTAATCTCAAAATACATTTTGATTCTAATACTGGTGGTAATGCGGTTGGATCCTTTAAATTTCAGCCATCGAAATGTATGCCTCCCATGTCTAGTCAGGTGTTACTATTCCAATCCTCCATCCTCAAAGATCTACATTATAACTTCAATGAGTACAATATCTCTTATCACAATCTCTCAAAGACTGAACAAACAGCTTTGGAGGAATTGACAAATAACAAAGATCTGGTCATATTATCAGCTGACAAAGGGGAACGGTCGTAGTTATGAATTGGGATAGTTATTACAAGGAGGCTCAGAGACAGCTTGGGGATGCCAGGCACTATATGCCCATGCCCCTTGATCCAACAAACAAATTCAAGGTTGAGATTAATTGGTTCTTATCTCAGGCACAACAGGAGGGTATTATTACACAATCTGACATTTATCATCTTACTGTTAAGGATCCTAGATCACAATATATCTATTTTCTACAGACAATACATAAGGATCCTTGTTGTCTGCCAGGAAGACATATTGTCTCAGGGAGGGGCAGTTTAACCGGACCCTTATCTGAATACCTTACTTTTTATCTGAAACCTTTCCTGGCTTGTATTAGATCACGCATCCAGGATACCATCCAATTTCTAGGTATCATCTCCAATACTCAGTTACAACCAGGTTTGCTTCATTGCACATTAGATGTGACTGCCTTATACACCAATATTCCACATTGGGTGGGGCTACTGGCCCTGCAATACTGGTTGGACCAAAGTGCCTTATATTCACCAGGCTTTAATACTCTTTTGGTAGGAATGACTGAACATGTCCTCACGAAAAATGTGTTCTATTTTCATGGACAATGTTATTGGCAATCACAGGGCATGGCAATGGGGGCATTTTTTGCCCCCATCTATGCAGATCTGTTTATGGCCTATCTGGAGACCGAACTGATCTGTAATCCCAATCATAACATCTATTTGGGGGAAATAGATATTTGGAGATGATAACTAGCTGATTGTTGGTTGGTATGGAAGGCGGATGTGGCTTATCTTTTGGAGTTTGTTGAATATCTTAATCAAAATAAATGGGAGATTGAGTTTAAAGTAAATTTTGATTTGAAGCAAATCACCTTTTTGGATGTGACCCTCACCAAAAATGAGGATAATACTTTGAGTATGCAGATATATAGAAAACACTCGCAGTATAATTCCTTACTCCATGCTAGTAGTCTTCATCTGCCACACGTGATACATAACATCCCCAAATCTCAGTTTTTGAGAATAAAATGCATTTGTTCTGATAATAATACCTTCCACAAATATAAGATGGATCTAGCTAATCAATTTCAAAATAGGGGTACAAAGTGGGCAATATTGCCATGGCTAGTAATTGGGCATCCACACAAGCTAGGGAAGATCTCCTACAATACAAAAAGAAGGATAAAACACCAGAAAATCGGGATGTTTTGAGAATGGGGACTACATATGGATGCAACACTAAATCTTTCATGATCATTATCTAGAAACATTGGAACATTTTGTTATTGGATCCAAAATCAGCTTCTAAGGTGGGTCAGAGATGCTTCTTTTCCTTTAAACGTGGCAGAAATTTAGGCTCACTTTTGAGCCATTACAAACAGACCTCCCAGGTCTTAGCTGAACCTACACAACAAACATTACTGGGTGATACATTATGTGGTACTTATCCATGTGGTCATTGCACACACTGTTCCAGAGTTTTCAAAAATAAGGAATTCACTAGCCCTAATACAGACAGAGTGTTTGACATAAAGGTTTTGGCCAATTGTGGTTTGAATTGGGTGGTGTATCTGGCTTCCTATCCTTGTTCAGCTTTTTATGTGCATCAGACATCCAGACCATTAAGTATTAGGATTTCTGAACATATGAGTAACATAAGGAATCACAAACTTTCTAGTGCACTTTATAAACATACACTTAAGCATCCCTCTGCTTCTTTTTATTTTATGGTTATTGATAAAATTAAAGAGGTAGGTACCTTAAAAGTGGTTGGCACACAATTGTAAATAATAAGGAAAGAAAATGGATAATTAAATTGGGTGGTCTTTTCAGCCCCGGTTTGAATGAACATCTTTAAATATGTCTTTAACAAGAATCCATTAAGTATATGATTAATTGATTTGTATGTCTTTAAGATGATATAAATATTACTGCTCTGATATATTTTACTTTTACTGATTTGGTTTGTGCACTGAGGAAGGTTAACACAGCCAGAACTGGTTTGCTTGCTTTTTCCAGAGCACTTTTGTGCTTTACTGGGCGTGTTTTACACCCTTAGTAACTTGCATATGTCTATTCAATAAATTTACATTAATTTGGCAACTTCCATTTGGTGCTGATCCTATATTTTTTTATACATGTATGTGCAACTGTCACTACAGTCTTTGATGACACTCCACTAGATTACAAGGTCAGATTGTCTAACCAATTGAGTATTAGGCAGAAATCAACCAGGCAATTTTCCAGTGGTTCCCCAGTAGCTCGATGTTTTGAGAAATAGAGATGTTCTTCATTTTTGCAAACATAGACCATGGCTTGAACCCAGGTAGTGGAACTAAGATTTGTGAATATTTACAGACAAGTAATCCTGAATATGTGTACAAATAGTCAGGTAGTGTTAACAGATATTTTCTCCACAGGTTTTACAGGTAAAGAAATT
Organism: Protopterus annectens; assembly: GCF_019279795.1. Classification (NCBI taxonomy): domain Eukaryota; kingdom Metazoa; phylum Chordata; order Ceratodontiformes; family Protopteridae; genus Protopterus; species Protopterus annectens. The sequence continues at coordinate 900,290,894 of NC_056734.1, read as the reverse complement.
ATTGTAGTAGCTGTATGATGGGTATTCTAATAACACTGCTCAATACATGTGTTGTTTGGCTTCTGCTACATACCTATAATCAACTGCATTGCTAGCTGAGTTCAGTACAAACTTGCAGTGTTAAAGATTGTACTGCATTTCATTTTTCTGTCTATTTAATTGTTTCATTGAATATTGTGTCTGTGTCTCTCTCTAGTTATTTATTTTTCTATTTAATTGTTTCATAGAGTACTGTGGTCTCTCTCTCTCTCTGTCTCTGCAGTTAGTTAACCGCCCACTCTCCCTATTCTTGTTCTGGTATTAATCTTGGTGGCTTTGGAATTGCCTGCCCCTTCTGTAAATTTGTGTTTGAACACTCCTCTTGGGTCTATCTCATTTGCTCACTCAACTGAGTACAATGAGATCATATTTTGACTTCAGACACTCCTACCAGTCCCAGCTGTTCAGCTCTATTCCATCTCTACTCCAGTCAAGTGTGACTAGCACACTCTACCTAATACAGAGAGAATGTTTGTGAAGGGCAAGCCACTTAGGTCCTTAATTTTGAATTATCTTCTGTTTCTCCTTTCTCCCTTTCTACTTTACAAAAAAAAAAAAATTAAAATTACTAAGTTTGTTTCCTGCCTTTCCTGTAACTAGTCTAGTTCAGATATAGATTTGCTGTAACCAGGACTGTTTGTAAGCTTTTGAGCCCCCCAAGCCTTTCTTTGTTGGAGGGAAGCCTTCTAGCTTATCAGTGGGAGAGGTAAGCACTAGGAAGCCTATCTACCACAAGAGGGGTTTCTGGCCCAGAAATTGTAGTTTATTGGCCGTTTGCGCAGTTTTTCCATCTCTTTCAATGTTTTAGTTTAAAAGCCTGCATTTGCACTTGTTTCCCACCTTTCCTGTAACTAGTCTAGTCCAGATACAGATATGCTGTATCCAGGACTGTTTGTAAGCTTCTGAGCCCCCAAAGCCTTTCTGTGTTGGAGGGATGCCTTCTAGCTTATCAGTGGGAGTGGTAAGTACTAGGTAGCCTATCTACCACAAGAGTGGTTTCTGGCCCAGAAATTGTAGTTTATTGGCTGTTTGAGCAGTTTTTCCATCTCTTTCAACCTTCTGGTTTAAAAGCCCTCAATTGAGCTTGTTTCCCACCTTTCCTGTAATTAGTCTAGTCCAGAAGCAGATTTGCAGTATCCAAGACTGCTTGTAAGCTTCTGAGCCCCCCAAGTCTTTTTGTGTTGGAGGGAAGCATTCTAGCTTGTCAGTGGGAGTGATAAGCACTAGGTAGCCTATCTACCACAGGATCCAGGTACAGATTCTTAGTTTTAGCACTTGAATTTGCTTATTCGTGCTCAGCACTTGTTCAGAACTTGTTGTTAGCACTAAATAAGCTACAAATTACTAGAGCACTCAACTTTCCTCTTTACCTAGAGGAAAACAGTTTTGGTACTTACTTTTCTCACTTGTTTAGAGAAAAACAGTTCTTATACTCACTTTCCTCACTTGTCTAGAGGAAAGTAGGTTTTTATTCAGGCATGTCCAAGGGTCAGCTCCCAGTGTTCTCTCCTGTCTATGTGATGAATCTGGGCATCTTGGGGTAATGTAGCAATTGCCTCATGTAAACAGACAACCCCCTCCTCCTACCACCCAACACCACAACCTGTGAGAGATGCACTTATCTAGCCAAACTGGAGGTAAAGCTCTCTCCAACCAAGACAGAACTTGACAGTCAAGAGGAGAAGGTAAACACTTGCACCACACCACACTCATCACATAGTCCCACTAAACCTACACCACCAAAATCCACACATAGAAACACAAAAACATTCACGGAGGCTCACAATAATAAGCTGCTCAAGCAACAGAGACCTCTAAAGCAGAAACACAAGCAACTTCCACCCCCCAACACAACCCAAATGACACATAGCCCACAGACTCAGTGTGCCACTCAACCGCAGCCCATAAGGCAAAACAACGTACACAACACACTAGTCATAGGTGACTCTATAGTCAGGCACACTGATGTCCCACTCACCAGGCTAAACAAGGAGAAGGTTACTGTCAGCTGCCAGGATCCACTACATAACCCACACACTCAGGTCACTCCACAGCAAGTACAAATATGACTCTGTCATTGTCCATGTTGGTGTGAATGACCTGAGATGTACCTCCCTGGACTACATGAAAAGAGAAATGGAAGAGCTCTCTGATCTTGTAGCCCAAGCAGGTATGACCCTAGCCCTGAGTATCATCCTGACATCACCCAGAATGATACCACAGTACAAGGACAAAATGATTGACTTCAACAATTGGATAAGTTTCTGGTGTCATTCTAAAGGGATCCAGTATCTGTCTGCCTGGGACGACATGGTCGACAGACCACGATGCTTTGCCACAGATGGCCTGCACCTTTCACCTCTGGGATTCCAGATACTGGCTAAGGCTCTTGCTGCCCCTATAGTGCCTTTTTTAGCCAAGGTTCAAATGACAAATTCACCACCGTAACAGGAAGAGGTAAGCAAAAACTGAGGGTGATGCTACTCAATGCTAGAAATCTAAATCTGAAAATGCACTCCCTTGAGGCACTCCTTAAAATGGAGAACATCAGTATCTCTGCAGTGACTGAGACCTGATTTAAGGCTCCAGAGAGCACCCCTGCATTACCAGGCTATAACTCATACCACACTTTTCGGCCACCAAACCTGGACCGGAAAACCAAAGGTGGAGGTGTGTCCATATTCATTAAGGATATCCACACCTCCAGGCTAGTTGCTCAGCATAATGCATCCAAGGTTATCCAAGTGCAACTAACTCTGGGCAAAACTGCAATCCAAATTGTAGCTTGCTACAGATCCCCCACCATGCCTCAGGATTCCCACTCCTCTTTTCTTGATATACTGGAAAATATTAGAGTTCAACCAAACACCCTAATAATGGGCGATTTCAACTACCCCACCATTAACTGGGAAAACTACTCATGTACCAACTCCTTTGCTCAACGCTTTCTGGAATTATTAAATTCCAGTGCCCTGGATCAACTTATCCACACCCCTACCAGGGGCAAAAATATCCTAGACCTAGTCATTACCAGCATGAGTGACCGGTGTTCCACACCTGAAGTCAACTCCTCGTTGATCAGATACGACCATAAGCTAATCACCCTAGATATCTGCATCATGCCCCCACTCCCCATTAAGGAAATCATGGTAAAAAATTTCTACAAAGCCAACTTCATGCTTCTTAAGCCAGAAGTGGCGAACTTCATGACACCCATGCAGATGGACAATACAGTTCCGACTGCTGAAACTTATACAGATGCACTCTATAAGCACTTACACGAGTGCATGGATCATGCTATCCCAAACAGAACCAAAATGCTATCCTCCAATAAAAGGAAGCCAATCTGATGGTCCCCTGCCATAAACAAACTCTACAATAGAAGGAAAAAACTGTTGCAAAAGAGAGTAAAATCCCATGAGTGGAGGAGTTCCCTGGTCAGCCTCACTAAGAATCTGAGATCACTTATAAGATCCTCCAAAGCTAGCTACAAAAACAAAATCATCACTGTTTCTAGGGACAACCACAAAGCATTCTATAGCTATGTCAAGAATCTCAATGGCAACACCCAGATCTGCTCTGAGTTACAGCACAATGGCATGAAAATTACAGAACCAACTGATATTGCCAACATCCTGGCAGATAGGTTCAGTGCTAACTTTACCCCTCTCTCACCCCCTAAAGGTCCCATAACTATACAGGAAGAATGCAGAGTCCCTGTAATCACAACTACACAGGTAAAAGCTGCACTCTCTAAAGCCAAAAACACAGCATCCATGGGACTGGACAACATCCCAGGCTGCGTTTTACATGAACTTCAGAATGAACTGGCTCCCCACCTAAGCACCATGTTCAATCATAGTCGCACATCAGGCTTTGTGCCCACTGAATGGCACACAGCAACAGTTATCCCACTCCACAAAGGGGGAGCCACCACTGATCCCAGGAACTATCACCCCATTAGTCTGATAAGCCTGGTCTATAAGACCATGGAATGTATCATCATGGAACTCATAAACAAAGACATTGTTAACCTCCACACTCTGGGCCCCATTCAGTTTGGGTTTGTGAAAGGCAGAGCATGGCTCCTGAACCTGATCAACTTCTTTGAGGCAGTCACCAAAACTGTAGACAAGGGTAAGGTGGTTCACACAGCCTATCTTGACCTCGACAAGGCTTTTGACACCATCCCCCATTCTAGAATTATAGCTGAACTCACTAAACTAGGTATAAATCCCTATGTCACAAGATGGGTTGCCAACTGGCTCACTGACAGAACCAACACTGTAAAAGTTGCAGACTCCAAATCTGACTTCATACCAGTGACAAGTAGAGTACCACAGGGTCAGTCCTGGGACCTCTCCTGTTTGGTATCAACTTTTCTGAAGTACAGGCTAACGCAGAAGGCCTTTGGTTAATGAAGTTCACAGATGACTGCAAACTAGGAGCTATAGTTGAGTCCCCAAATGATGCAGACATCCTACAGAATGGCCTCACTGAGACAGGTGCCTGGTGTCAGAGCCATGGCCTCAAGCTCAATGCCAAAAAGTGCATTGTCATCCCTTTTGGTAAAACTCTGTACCCATGAACTACCACATAGGCAGCAGAATGTGTGATAAGAGACCTGGGACCCCAGGTGGACAGTAGTCTCTCCTTTGATAATCACATCACCACAGTAGTCAGAAAATCCTTCTACGTGGCACACCTCATCACAAAAGGGTTCTCATCCAGGAAGAAAGAGGTCATTGTTCCCCTCTACTCGACACTCATTAGACCCATTATAGAGTACAATGCCCCTTTTGTAATGTACCTCACAAGACATCTTCAGCAGCTGGAAAGGCCACAGAAGTACCTCACAAAGAGGATTACTCAAACAGATGCCCTACACTGACCATCTCAAAAAACTCCAGCTTTACTCCGTAGCATATCACCTACTTTGAGGTGATCTCTGCTTAACATATAAAGCTATGTCAAATCCAGAGCTGTTGGACATGCTACATCTAATGAAATCCCAATCCCTCTGAGCTACATGCTCTAGGGACCTAAACCTTGTCACCACAATAAACAGGACATGCTGGAGGGATAGATTCCTGTCCCAGAGACTTTCCATACTCTGGAACAAGCTACCCATCTATGTCAAGCAAAGTTCCTCATTAGCACTTTTCAAGAAAAATCTTGATAAGTGGATGGGAAATAGGAAATGCACCCCTGGGATCACTTCTGTGGCTCTGCTTGACAGGGGCACAGGAAAATAACTTCCTTGGGTGGCGTAAGCCAGGAAACCTTGTTGGCTAGGCTTACTTAGGCCCTTGGGCCAATAACCTAGTACCTACCTATGAACCTATGAACTTTGTTTCCAAATGTTCCAGTGTCCAACCCCATGCCAGCAAAGACAGCAGGATAAGTACATGCACCATGCACTCTTCCCGATACATGTCTCTCAAGTTTCATGCTGTCATGGCTAGTGATCACTGTTGCCTATAATCTTGGACACATATATGAATCTAGTTGATAAATGCCAGTAGCACTCTCACACAACATCAGTGCAAGCTATATCTTTATAGTCATATATGTTACTCTGAGATGTATGAGTCCTTTCCAGTCATGTACCCAGAGTGCTCACACTTTGCCCCATACCATTCCAGCTTGAGGGTTTAACAGTTATGTATGTGCTACAGAAGCTATGGGCCACAGGAAATGTAAAGTGAGGGACATGTCTCAGTCTGCTCCTACAAACATATACAGCTGATAGACCACCAGCAACTGTAGCAGCATGAACAGATAGAAAACAATCTATGACACTCACATCTGCCCATCTCCCTACTCAGCCCAACAAACATTTACATACTACACTGTTACACAATCTTGACAGTCTGTTAACAATGGCCAGACATACATAACTCTCAACTGTACAGATTTCCACAGAATGCCCAGGGTTTGGGACCATATTTATGGCCTCTTCCTTATAACATCTCTGGGATTCTGCTAAATCACTGGGATGATATCAGGAGTGAAGTCACTAAATAATAATATACTACACCTCTAAACCTCTTAGTGTAAGACATCTGGACAAAGCCTGACATACTTGGGGTCAGAGGCCCAAAAATAGGGACATATTTTAAATAATGGTGTTATAAACTGAAAAAGTTGCTGGAGTGACAGGGTTTGTTTAAACATACATTTTCTGAAGGATATGAAGTCTGAAACACAAACGGATGTCATTATTTATTGACTTCAATCCTCAGATTATCCTAGTGATTTGCCCAAAACAAAGATTGTCTGAGGAACAGACCAAACATAAGAGGCAAACCTCTGGACATTTTGCAGAAATCTGTACAGTTGAGAGGTATGTCTTATACATATCAGTGTCAGACTTCAAATCATGCAGAAAATGCATGTCCAGACAAACCCTGTTAATCTAGCAATTTTCTAACTGTATAAGAGCAATACTGTCCTTAATTCTGGAACTTTCTCCTCCATTTTGTTGGGCTTTCTCCATGTTTCTTGTTCTAAGAGGTATTTACACCTACCCTCTGTAATGCTGTAACTCCCTCACCTCCATAATGTCCTCCTCACAGGCAAGGAAAAGGGGAAAGACCCACATGAAGGACTTAATTATAACACTGTGTTGCCATGTCATTGGCTAATGGAAAGACAACACAGCTGTTCTGGATGCAATTAGCAAGTGGAAGACACCAACTGGTGCACAGGCCATCATCTGCTCATGAGCATTACCTACAAAAGGCAAGCTGCTGCCTACGCAAAACAGGTCTGATCCTTTCAATGTAAAGTATGACTGTGACTGTAGAAACCTAAACATCTACATTACTCTGAAATAGAAAACTGCAGCACCATAACAGGTATGTCAAACAATAAAGCATGTAATGGAATGCAGAAGGGGGATGAAATAATGGGAAAGAGGAAGTTAAACAATAGGTCTCAACAAGACTTGCTAGACTGATATGTTGCTGTCCAGCACCTACGGCCATCCCTGGTGGCTCTGTCTGCAGTGACATAGATCACAGCTCTGTCCCCTGAGTCACCCCAGCAAAGGTTAGCCCACATATGACTACTACTAGAGTGTCTGTTGTACAATACTGACTGTGACACTGCCGGGCCAGCTACCTGGGATGTTGTAAACATTCATATGTCACTTATGAGTGCTACTATGATACATGTGCTTGTCTTACAAATGTAAGAGACCTATATAAGGTTTGTGCATAGTAAACAACTGGCACAGAAGTGTATGTTGAACTGTATGTTATATACTGTGCTCATACCTTTCAACTGTCCTGAGTTTTGTAGACTGACCACATGTTTGCCTCATATTTGTAGTCATTTTCTCATACAGCTGTGTTTTATCTGGCAAATCACTGGCAAATCAGTAAAGACTGAAGTCATAACATAATAGTATACATTTGAATGTCAGATGTCATATCCTTCAGAGTATTCCTGTGAATACAAAACATAATTTGCTATCAACTGTCTTAAGTGTGTTACAGCAATATTTATAAAGTGTCACTATTTTTGGGCCTTTGCCCCCCATTTATGTGTGCCTTTGTCCAGATGTCTTACTCTAACAGGTTGAGAGGTATGATGACCTGCAAGAGTGTAAACACAGTGTGCAATACTGACAAAGAACAAAAATGTATATCAAGTATTACCTGTGCACATGTATGTAGTAATAGTAGTAGCTGGAAGCCTCAAACATAAAGACATGAGTTGCATAACATCAGGTAAATATGCTGTACTTGTTTCACAAATGTGTAATCTTAGTTTCAGTGCATCAAACAGACATAAATGTCTGCAGATACATGTTGTTGTATTGCCTTGAAACAGAAATAATTACTAGTTTGATTATAATTACTAGGTTGAAATTGGAAAAGTGTTTAACTGTGTCATGACTTTGTGTCCAAGCCTACACCAAACATCTATATGAGCACCTACATAGCTGTATGGACTCAGCAATACCTGACTGGACAAAATCATCTCCCCCAAGATAGATTAAACCTCTGTGGTGGACAGCAGCAATACACAAACTCCATAATAGGTGAAAATATTGACTGTGCAGGGCCAAGAATGAGCAGGTGCCAAATTGGAAGCAATCTAACCTTTGTCTGAGCAAGCAAATAAGGTCACAGATGAATTACTCTAAGGCTAACTTTGAGTGCAAATTGGACACATCCACCAAGGCCAATCACAAGGCCTTCCGCACATATGTCTGCAATCTCAGAGGAACACCCAAATCTGCTCTGTACTGGTGGTCAATAACACCAATACACATACGCAATAGGTATAGCCAACCGGCTGCAGACAGGTTAAGTGTAAATCTCACCCCCCGTCCTCCCATCAGTAAAGGAGTACATGCACATCACCTGCCCCCACCCCCTCATTATCAGAGAGTAGGTCCGTAATGCCCTCTCAAGGGCAACTAACTGAAGTCTCGATGGGACCTGATAAGATCCCTGGCTGCATCCTACATGAACTCAGGCATGAGCTCTCAGCTCCATTACACACTGTAGCCAACCAAAGCCTGAGCACCAGTGTTATCCAGTCTGCATGGAGGACAGCCACTCTCACCCCTCTACACAAAGTTGGAGCATCCACTGTCCCAGCCAATCATATGCACATCAGACTAACTTGGCTGATCTGCAAGATCATGGAAGGCATTATCAAGGACCTTATAAACAGGGACATCGGCTACCTTAAAATGCTTGAGCCAACACAGTTTGGTATTTTCAAAGGGAAATCAGGCATGTTAAACCTGGTTGACTGCTTTGAAGTGGTCAACAAACACATGGATGAGTGAAAGATGGTGCACACTGCCTACCTTCACCTAGCCATAGCCTTGACAATAATCCCCAGTCAGCCATAATACATAGGCCTACACAGCTAGGCATCAACCTGTATGTTACCAAATGGGTAGCTAACTGGCTCAATGATAGTACCCATTCAGTCAAAGTATTGGAAGCCACCCCTAGTAGTACACCCTTAAAGAGTGGTGTACCCCAAGGATCTGTCTGGGGGCCTCTACTGTTTGAGATATACTGTTCTGAGGTGCAAGACAAAACCAGTGGTCTGTGGCTGACCAGGTTTACAGATGACTGCAAGCTGGCCACTATCTTACATCCCCTAGTGATGTCAGCATTCTCCAAGAGGCTCTTACCCAAATTAATGACTGGTGCCAGAAGCATTGCCTCAAACTGAATGCCAGGGAATGCATCATTATCCCTGTTGTAGTAGATGTCATCCACACTAGTTATGACAGTAATAACAATGTACTGAGCATGGAATCAGGCATGAGGTGACTTATGCACCAAGGTTGATAGCAACCTGACAGTTTCCCACCATGTGGACACCATTGAACTGTAGGCTGTCTACATGGCACACTTCACAAATAAGGGTATGTCATCCAGGAGCCATGAGGCCATAGCATCCCAGTACTAGGTACAATGGCTCATTTGGCATGTAACTTGCCAACCTTGCCAAACACATGCAGCAGTTGCAGAGACCACAGTCATTCCTCTCCAGGAAAATCCAGGGTCTGCAACACCTATCCTATACAGATAGGCTGAAAGCCCTGTCACTCTACTCAGTGTCATACAGACTGATCATAGATGATGTGTGTCTAGCTAACAAGGCCATTCCCAAACCAACCTTGATGGACTGTATGCACATCAGTAAGACAAACCCCACTTGCACAACCTGCACGCAAGGCCCTCACCTGGTCTGTGACATGAATAGTACTTGTTGGTGGGATAGATTTGTGTCTCAAACAATACACTGTAAAATACACTCCCACCCCATGTCTAGCAGAGTACCTCTCTAGCCTTCTTTCAGAAGAACCTGGATGACTGCATGGGAAACACAAAAGACACTCCTGGGATCCCACCTGTGTCCCAGTTGGACAGGGGGAACAGTTGCTGACTTTGAAGGGACATGGGCAAACATCTGGGCTAGACTTATTAGGACATCTGGGCCAATAGCCTAGTATCATCCTAGGAACTTATGCACCGAGTACTTTACATGTTTCCTGTATGTATTGCAAACTGTCCTGCAATGTTGTCATATATGAATCCCTGTGAGTCTGAACTGCTTAGTTACTGCATTGATAGAGTAGTTCCTTTATTAGTTATTGTCTCATATCATTACACATTGTCATTGTGTCTGGTCTGTATAGCACTGAGTCAGCTCTTAGAGTACTTGCATATTCACATGGTGACACTGTATAGCTCACTCCAATAGTCTTGGGCTTGGTCACACTTACCATTTTGCTAATAGGCTCATCACACAGTAGGGTTGGTCACCCTTTGTTGAGGGCTTTACTGTAGCTGTTGCAGAGATGGATTGTGGCAGTCAGAACTAACTTAAAATATTGGCTAAAGGGCCCATAGGTAGCAAAGTTGTGCCAGACGTTAACGGATGTGTGCGCATGTGTGTGTGCGCGCGCCCATGTGTGTGTGTGTGTGTGTGTGTGTGTGTGTGTGTGTGTGTGTGTGTGTGTGTGTGTGTGTGTGTGTGTGTGTGTGTGTGTGTGTGTGTGATTCAAAACTCAAATAGCAAAGTGTGTGTCAGCTACTTGACAAAATAAAAAAGAACACAGATATGTTCAACTGTTTTAATATAAGCAATAAAATAAAGTGCAGCAAAGCTTTCGGGTTTCCCCTTCCTCAGTGCTATAATGACAAAAATAATCAGCTCATTTAAATAATGGTAATAAAATCATGTGACACAGCCAACCAACAAGACAATGAAGTTAATAATTGGTACCATATAAAAATATGTACATACAAGTAAAAAAATATTTTTATATACTATAAAAGGTTATTTAAATATATTAAAAATCATATACTATAAAGACACAGCCACCCTACAAGACAATGAAATTAATAATTAGTACCATATAAAATATGTACATACAAGTAGAACATTCTTTTTATATGTGTCAGCTACTTGACCAGGGACCTGAAGTACTGGTTGGACAGGGAGGATGAATGATGTTTTGGACTGACTGCTCTGCTGAGATGTTAACCTCATAGGTGTGCCAGTGTAGAGTGTTATTGGGGTTGTAGAGAGAGAGAAACGATCCCCACACTGACTCTGACCTCTGTGTGCTTTGAAGGGTAATTGTATGTTAATGTGCATGTACTTGTCATCTTGCCATTGTGTACATCCCTCACTGGTGGTAGTGGCGAATATTTAGGCTCCCTGATGATTGGGCCAGTGCTGGGTGACACACTGACAGAACGTACTGGTGGATACAGATGGTATATCACATCATGTACTATCATTAAGCCCCTCTCAGTCTGACAATGTCATACAGGATTTTTTTCACAGATTGTCCAGGTCTCCCTGACCATTCCTGACATACTCTACATAGGTGAGTGTGTACTCCACACCTGTATCTGACTGCCTCACACCTATGTCTATCATACCTGGTGACCCCTGCAGCAGGACAGCAAGTTATAGGTAGTAGTAGTGGGTGGATGCTGGCACTGGCTCAGCAGCAGTGTGTACATACTGAGCATACAATGTAAGGGAATAGATACAGTACCAGATACCCAGGTACCATCATGGTGCCCCCATGGGTCTGGCATGCCCACAGACACATTCCCCAAACTATGTGGACAAACATCATGTATTATACAACTGGTGTGCAGAAATACAAATTTGTCTGGCTGGGGGGGTCTATATCTCTCAGGCACATATATGCATTCCACAAACATCTGGGTGCTGAAGATGTCAGACACCTATGAGGAGGTCATCCTACAACACATATGCACTGATTTCAGTTACTGTGTAGCTCAGATGTTCCTGGAATGTCCACATGCACCTGTAGGAGCACTCACCTATTTGTGGCATGTAGGCTTGAATACATGGTACTGTAATGATGCCCATAGGGGACAACCAGCAGTCTATGGCACTGATGTGTGTGGACACATAACAGCACAATCTGTCACAGCAGACAGGCCACTTATGGTTACTAGGCTGTGGGCCCTGAGCAGCCATATCCCTTAGCCACATGTTAGCCCATGTGTATGCAAGGCAGCAGCTGATGTCCCCATCCAACAGGGACACAGGTGGTATCCCAAGGGTGTATGTGCCGTTAACCATCCAGTTGACCATGTTACGCTTGCAAAGGTGTAGGGAACTACTCTGCCTGATGTGGACAGGGTGCCCATTCCCCCACAGGGTGAATGTGTGTGACATACATCCAAGCTGTCAACAAGACCAGTCCAGGTCACTCACCAGGTGGAGTGTGTGTGTGTGTGTGTGTGTGTGTGTGTGTGTGTGTGTGTGTGTGTGTGTGTGTGTGTGTGTGTGTGTGTGTGTGTGTGTATGTCTATGTACCAGCAAACATTATAGTGCAGGTATTAATTTACATATGTTGCCATCCCCTCACAGGTGAACATGGGGGTTGGGGGTCTCTCCCCCTCACAACCTGATGTTAGTGTCTTAGCAGACTCTGATGATGATGGTGGTCATAGTGAGGCACAGGTGGGGTTGTCAGGGGCTGAATCTGTGCCATTGGTTGGCATCCCACTTTCACCTACAATGTCCCCATACACAGTCAGTATGCCCCCACATACCCAGTCCTCAGCAGCCACAGATAATGGACAGTTGGAGGGTGGTGACATGGAACAGGCTACTGTGGTGACTATGGCAAGTGTAAGTGTAGACACTAGCCATAGACAGAGACCAGGCAAGGTCCCACACAGGCAGATGGCCAGGGGTGCTTGAAGTAGCACTGCTGCCCATTAAGCCCCTGTCAAAAGTGTCACAGCAGGTGTCAGCAGACGCATGTTCCAGTCCATCATGGAGGCACAGGCATGTTATGAATGCAACATTGGACAGATACTCAGGGTCATGAATGTAACATTTCCTGCCATGCATGACAACTTCCACGGCCTTGGTGATGCCACCTTATTATGCTGATGTCATGGATAGATGGCGAGGTGAAACATTGTCATTGCTCGACTGTGCAATGTCTGTGCTTGAGCATGTGTTGGGAGTAGGGCATTGGCCACATGGATGTAGGTCAGCAACAAGATCAGCTGAGAGTCCATGTGGCCATGCACATTCACACTCCCATAGTGGCAGTACTACCAGCACTAGAGAAGGGAGGATGCTGTCCACACCGCAAGTGAGCAGGCCATGGGCACGTGGTCCTCGCTGGTCCCATCAGGGACATGGATCCAGCAGACAGCTGTCACCATCAGGGAGTAATACTGCATCTGGCCTTGGGTCTGGTGGTGCCAGTGAGACTCCTGGCAGAACCAGTTCCCATGTTCATGGACGGAAATGGTGGACTGTTCATCCTGCCATGTACAGTCCATGGCTGTCCAACATACCCTGTATATGGCAACCACATGGCTTCACTGTGTGCATAAAAACACTCACACATCTCTATCACAGGCAGGTCACCACCAGACACACAGCCCTTCTGCACAGCCCAGTTGAACACCAACCCTCTTGATACACATACACACACACACACACACACACACACACACACACACACACACACACACACACACACATGATATCAACCATATGGCCCAGTTTAGGTCTCTGGTAAACTCACACCACACCCTGTGCATGTGATGATACCTGTGCCACATACCTGTTATCCATACCATTGATGCAGGGACATGCTAATATGTGTCTGATGCACAAGGTGAATATAGTACTGTGTAGTAATGTAATGCTATGTAAGGTTCTGTCTGCTGGCAATTGTTATGGGTACACATCAAGTGTATGTACCTTTTTAGCCATGATGCCTTATTGCTGTTAGTACTGCTGACTGACTGTAGTCTCACATACTGTATTCTGTTTGTGTTACAGGTATCTGTGTGTCTGCAGGCTGCAGGCCTGCTGACAGTACCAATGATGAGTCTGGTGGAGTGAAAACACAGTGACCTTTTAATAGCCAAGGTACAGCTGTATATGTACATGTTTATGAGGTGTGTATGCATGCTACAGTGTGTGAGACAATGGGGGCAGTCAGTGTGACCTTGCATACATACCCCTTGACACTGCCAGCTAGCCTTCATACATATCACCTGTGTGTTCTGTAGTACCACATGCTCATACATACAGAGGAGGTTACTTGAGTACTAGCACTAGGTCCCTCACATACTTAGCTAGCCATTACTTTTACCCCAGCAGATTCACCTATCAGCACCTGTTGCCCCTGCCATTTCTTTCCCATCCACTCAACCTTGATGCAGTTGATGAGGGTATGCATGGTACTGTGTTTAACAGCTTTGGGGAGTGTATTCCTGACACAGGGCAGCCTGTGTTAGCCTAACCTGAAAATCACCAGCATGTGTGTCTGCTATCTCATATGCGAGTCTGGCCTCTTGTGCTGGTAGTGCACACAGAGTCATAGTCTTGTACATGGGGCAGCTGTTGAAGTGCTTTGCACAACCTCTACCTGCCTAGTTTTACAACTGATAGTGTTAGATACATAACACAAGCACCACAGTAGTAATGTAGTGTTGCAGTGTCTACCACTACTATTCAAGTGAGTGACAATTGCAGGGGCTGTTAGGATTGCCAATGGTGGGTTCAGAGGCCCTTAACATGGTAGAGCCATCTGAAACACACACACACTGCTGCATGAGGGCATGTATTGGAACACACATGCACACAGAGCTGACACTTCTTATATTAGATGACCTACCTAGTTATGTACAATACACAGTGATATGACTATTGCATGCACCATAGTGCCTTTGTGTTAGAAACTGTGTAACTGTGCTTATAAGGTGGATGACATCTGTAGGGGCTGAAACTAGCCTGGCAATGGGGGACTTAGGGTGGAAGAGGCACACAAAATGGTATAACCATTGCATATACACAGTAAAGACAGCCACAGGGGATATGCATACAGAAACGCATACACAGTTTCCAACAGACAGATTAGTAACCCTGTGTATCCACTTGTATATACTATAGTGATACAGACACATTACATGCTCCAGAAAGATTATTTCCCTGGGACATAACTTCCTACCTCTTACAACAAATAAACTCATAGATGGTGGGACAAACCACCCAAAATAGTGACTGGTCTCATATATTGCTCTTACAAACCTGGACAAGTGATAGAGTAACAGACTTTGTATCAGCATGATGATTCAGACAGGTACAAAGTCTGATGCTGCCATGTCTGTCACTACAGTAACTGTGACATATTTGGTAAGGATTTCTCATAAATGACCATTGTTAGGGGAAACAGAAAACATATAGGCTGCAAACATCTGGCTAGTCCATATATATCTATACAGATGACTGGTATGGGCTGTATAGTTTAACATGGTGCATGTAAGGCAGATGCCATTCACTGAGTCTTTAAAGTAATGCCATGGGGAGGGGGTCAACAGGCCTTAAAATGGTATAACCAACACACACAGCAGTCACAGGGGATATGCTTCACCCACAAACACACACAAAACTATAGTTGTCAGAATTGAGATTAGGACCCTACCAATCTAATTATTTGTATTATAGCATTACACAGAGCCTGTAGGACTGAAGAGTGTATACAGGTACTTCTAAGGTGAATGACATCAGTGGGCCTTGTAAAGTAGGGCCATGGGAAGTGTACTGGGTGGGACATGCCTCAAAATGGTACAACCCACACAAACAGGGATATGGTACTCATCCAAACATACACACCCAGGAAAGGGCTCACACACACACACACACACACACACACACACACACACACACACACACACACACACACACACACACACAATCATAGTTGCCAGTATTGAGTTTAGAACCCCTACCTATCTAGTTATTTATACTACAGTATTACACAGTTATTGCATGCACCACAGAGCTTATAGGGATGAGGGTCATCCAAAGGTACTTCTAAGGTGAATGACATAAGCAGCCTTTGCAAAGTAGGGGAATGGGAAGTGTACTTGGTGGGAAAGGCCTCAAAATGCTTTAACCTACAATCATACAGATTTACAAACACACTTTTGTGCACACACGCATTAGTCAGAACTGAGATTAGAACATGTACCTATCTAGTTATTTGTACTACAGTATTATGCAGTTATCGCACAAGCCACAAAGCTTATGGGGTGATGACTGTCCAAAGGTACTTATAAGGTGAATCACATCAGCAGCCCTTGTAAAGTAGGGCAATGTGAAGTGTACTGGGTGGGAAAGGCCTCAAAATACTTTAAGCTACAAACAAACACACTTACAAACACTTATACACACACACATTTGCCAGAACTGAGATTAGAATCCCAACTTATCTAGTTATTTAGATTACAGTGTTATGTAGTTATTGCATGTGCCACAGAGCTTATAGGGGTGAGGGTTGTCCAAGGGTACTTCTAATGTGAATGACATCATCAGCCCTTGTAAAGTAGGGCAATGGGAAATGCCTCAAATACTTTAATCTACAAATATACACACTCACAGACACTTATACACACACATTTGCCAGAATTGAGATTGGAATCCCTGCCTATTTAGTTATCTGCATTACACTGTTATGTAGTTGTTGCATGTGCCATGGAGCTCGGAGGACTGAAGGCATCCAGAGGTACTTCTAAGGTGAATGACATCAGCAGCCCTTGTAAAGTAGGGCAATGGGCAGTGTACTGGGTGAGAATTGCCTAAAAAGCTTTAACCTACAAACACACATACACATTTACATTTACCAGGACTGAGATTAGAACCCCTATCTATCTAGTTATTTGTACTATAGTGTTACACAGTGATCACATGCACCACAGAGTTTATAGGGCTGACAAGTGTCCAAAGGTACTTCTAAGGTGAATGACATTAACAGATCTTGTGCAGTATGGCCTTTGGATGTGTATTGAGTGGGAAAGGCCTCATAATACTTTAACCTACAAATACACACTCACACAAAGGCAGGTGATGTGATAGTACAACCCCCTACCTCAGTACTATTACACAAAAGGGCTCACCTTCATGCTGGCACATGTGACTGATTACAACTGGTATGCAACTATCTGTAGCAGGACATCACTCTATGGCTTTCAGGGTATCCCTGTCTATGACTCACTCTGTGTGTGTGTCTCCTGTGTCCCTCTCTCTAGCATTGTCTGTCTTTCTCTTCCCCATGTCTATGTGTGTGTATACTTGAAATATTGTTATATGTTGCCCATATATATGTCTGTGTATCACATGCAACAGATGCAGTTATATCACATATGGGCCACCTACAGCTAGCTGAGGGTAATCCTGTCTAATGGGTGTGGGTAGAGACAGTTAAGGTGTACATAGCTGTCTGTATGTAAAGACATATATGCACAATACAGTTATATACTCCGATGTGGGTTTAGACATGACCTGTAATTATCTAAGTGTATGAGCATGCCCAGTATGACCTTCTACAGTAAGAGTGACACTCCATTCCAGAGATAGTTGTACTCTGGTCCAGGGTTTTGTGTGCTACAGCCATACCTGTCAACCTGTTAGTGCAAGAAATCTGGAGATAGCCTGCCAAAATGGGGGGACAATGGCCCAAATATTGGGAGATACTGTAAATATTGTTCTTATTAATGTAGAAAGTTGCTAGAGTAACAAGGTTTGTTTTAGCAGACATCTTCTGACATATGACATTTGACACTGAAATGTATTGTGTCATTACTTACTGACAGATATCCTCAGATCATCACAGTGATTTACCTCAGAAATATAAGATGCATGATGCACAGACCAAAATTGTGAGCCAAACTATAGACATTCTGGCCCAACCCAGCCAGTTGAGAGGTGTGGCTACAGCCAATTGGCTGATGATGCTATGTAAACAGTCCAGCACCTGAGCGATATACTGGCTGGTGATCTACTTGTGTGGTATTCTTCTTAACTGAAAAGCCATATTCTGGTGTGGGTACAGAGTGCATTCTATTGAGCAGAGATATCCATTATATGTGTGGTATATTCCACATAGCACTGTGATTTCCAGCTGTAACAGTGGCAGTACAGAGCAATGTGGTGAACCACTGACAGACATTTGTTTATAGGTTGATAGGTTGATATGAGGTTACTAGGCTTTTGGCCCTGAAGCCCTCATAACCCTCACAGATGAGAGTGTAGCTCATGCTAAGACATGTAAGCACACAGAGCCCCTGTTCAGCAGGGACACATGTGGAATCACAGGACTGTATTTTCTGTTTCCCATGCACTTACAGGGAGCACTTCACAAGGGACATTGAGGCACTCAGCCTGATGTGGACAGGGAGTGTAGTCCACAGATGGGGGAGTCTGTGGGACATGTTTCTGTCACACCAACAAGCCCTATTGATATCACAGACCAAGTTGATTGTACACATACAGGTTGTTCGAATGGGCCTTGCCTTCCAGATATACAACAGTTCCATCAAGGTAGGGTCTGGATTGCTTTGTATGGAACTGAATAGAGGGACAGTGCTGTTAGCCTATCTGTGTAGGGAAGGTGTTTGGTGTCTTGGAATCTCCCAGTGAGGAACCTCTATGGTCACTCCAGCTGCTGCATGTGCTTTGTGAGGTACATGCCGAAGGGGGCATTGTACAAAATAATTGGACTTATAAGCTTAGAATACATGGATCTTATGACCTCTATATCCCTGGATGAGATACCCTTATGTTTGAGTTGGCCCATCTATGAAGCTTTCTGTACAACGGAAGCAACATGGTGCACATACTTCAGGTTGCTCTCAGCCTGGGTGGCCAAATGCCTCAGTACTGATTGTGTGTGTAGGACATTGTTGTTAATGTGATAATATGTGGGGATGTCAGTCTCCCTGATGGGGATAATGATGCATCTGCAGGCATTCAGCTTGAGGCCATGTTTCTGGCAGCAGTCATTTGTTTTGGTGAGACCCTGCTTTAGGACATCCACATCACTTTGGGTTTTGATGATTGTTTCCGGCTTGCAGTCATCTGGCAACTTGGTCAACCATAGGCCAGTGTTTTTGGCCTGCACTTCAGGGAAGTATATCCCATATACCAGAAGCCCCCAGACCAATCCCTGTGGTGTGCCACTCATTACATGTGTATTTCTTGAGCTGGCTTCCCCTATTATGATCATGTGGGTTCTATCAATGGACCAGTTTGCTACCCATCTGGTAACATATGGATTGCTGCCTAGTTGACAGAGTTCATGTACTATGGCCAAATGGGGAATAGTGTGTAAGGCTTTGGATAAGTCAAGGTGGCTGGAATGCAACATCTTTCCCTCATCTATCCCTTTGTTGGCTGTCTCAGGGAAGTCATCCAGAGTTCACTGACATACCTCCCTTTGAGAAAGGCAGACTGTGTGGGGTCAAGTATTTGGAGTTTGCCAATGTCCAAGTTAATGAGGTCCATGATGATCCATTGCATGGCCTTGTAGATCAGGCTAGTTAGGCTGATGGGTCTTTAATTTCCCAGATTGGTGAACACTCCACCTTGGTGTTCAGGAATAATAGTGCTGTCTGCCACTCAGCTGTGGCAAAGGCAGTACTAAGGCTTTGGTTGTGTAATGTGCATAATGATGCTGCCAGTTCATGCCTGAGTTCATGTAGGTTGCAGCCTTGGATGTATTCTGGTCCCATGGAGGCTGTCTTGTTGGCTTTGAGAGGTCAGTGATGCCTTGTTCCCTAGTGCTAAGGGTTGGGTAGTCAGGAACTGGGGTGTCCTGCTTTCCTGATGGGGGGGCAGAGGGGAGACATTCCTGCTGAATCTGTCAGCCAGTAGATTGGCTATATTGCCAGCATTTGTGTATGTGGTGTCCTTGACCACCAGTTCTGCACAGATCTGGGAGCTTCCTTTGGGAATACAGACATACATGAGGAAGGCCTTATGATTGTCTGTCTTAGATGTGGGCAATTTGGACTTGGAGATGCCTTTAGAGGATTTCAGTGGTGCTCTTATTTGTTTGTTCAGGCTAAGGGGTGATTACTTCCAATTGTGCACCTGCTTCTTCTCGGTCCTGGACAGCAATGTCATCCTTTTGTTATATAGCTCCTTTATTGCAGATGTTTGCAGACTGGTTTACTCTCCCTTTTGGATGATGATGTTGTCCTGTCAGGTATTTCTGATTCCATATATAAACATTGGTGCCTATTCCTCCAGTAGGGTAGGGGGATGTTCTGTTGTTTATAAGATCGCTCTTTTGGTTGTGATCAGCTTGGGAAACATTTTCTTTTTACCATGGCTAAAGGGGGGTCAGGAGAGATGGTGTTATCAAATGTGACCACTTTTTTGCTGGATCCTGCCAGGGAGGATGATACCATAGGGGAGCTGCAGTGATTAATCATGTTGGTTACGGCCAAGTCCAACATATGTATCGCATCTTGTGGTGGTATCAAGTAGCTTTCTGAAGGATTTAGCATTGATAAGATGGGGGAATCTTTGTGCATTTCTTTTCTGCCATGGTTGGTTTTCCAATCAGTAGTCAGGTAATATAAGTAAGCCAGGATCAGGGTAATGGGTTGAATCTTGATAGATTTGTAGAGGGCCAGATATGTGGGGTGGGTATCCTGAGTCAGATATGTTTGCCTGTAGCTACCTATAATTTGCATAGGGGTCTTGTCATTGGTTGACTGCACTTGAGTGTCTTGTGTGTGTCAGACTGTTTGACCAGCATGAGGTGTGTGTCTGTCTAATATATCTTTATACTCCACCTCCTTTGGCTTTGCTGCCCACATTTTGGGGTCTGGCTGTGTGATAGGATGAGTGATCAGGTAAGGATGGGTTGCTCTCTGCAGCTGTGGCTCAGGTTTCTGTAAGTGCACAAATGTCACCATCTGCCAGGGTTGCAAATGCTTGCAATGAGTGCATTTTCCTGTTTAGACTCCTAGCGTTTAGCAGCATGGCTTTTACTTTGAATTTTGTTGAGTGTTTCAGGTTGATAGTATTGACCCCATGACTTTTCCTAAAAAGGCACTATGGGGGAGGCAAGGGCCTTTGCCAGAGGCCTGAAGGCCAAGTGAGACAGATGCAGGCCATCTCTAGCAAAGCAGCAAAGCAGCGTGGTCTGTCAATCATATGTTCCAGGCTGCCAGGCAGTGGATCCCCCTGGAATGACACCAATAAGTAAACCAATTGTTACTGACAATCATTTTCTGTTTGTATTGAGCCATCATTCGAGGTGATGGCAGAATGCTGCTTAAGGCTAGGGACATACCTGCATAGGATACATATTCAGCAAGCTGAATCATGTCTGTCTTCCTATAGTCCACAGAGTACATCTGACATCACTCACACTGCCATGGACAAGGCCAGAGTAATAACAGTACCTGTTGTGGAGTGACCTGAGTGCATGTGTGATGTGGTGGATTCTGGCACCTGACAGACAAGTAAGCATGACTTTCTCCTTATCCAGCCTGGTGAGAGGCACATTTGTGTGTCTCATGATGGGGTCTCCTATGAGTAATATGATGGGTTTATGATAAGGCTTTAGTGGTTGTGAAACACTGGTTTGTGGACTATGCATGTTCTGTGGTGTGTAGGTTTGTGGAGTTCTCATGTGTTTTTGCCTCTGAGGTGTTTGCATTTTTGTTTTGTTGAGGACCTCCACTTATGTGGGTGTGTGTTGTGTAGTTGTGGGTGATGTTTACTGACTCCATACCCTGCAGGGTACCTATGTTACTGCACAATTTGTTCTTGTGTGCACATTTTTCATTTGTCTGGCCAGTGGTTCCCCTTCCCCTCATGTGTGCCTCTTTGTCCTTCTGTAGTCCGGTGACAGGCTTTGACCACAGTGGCTGCTATTATGTATTTGTATTTCTGGTGTGAGCAGGGTAGATGCCGTAACATCACACACAGGGATATAGGCTTCACACCTCTGCGTGTACCTATTTAGCAGGTTGTTCCATCATTGCACAACTACATCTGCTGTGGTCCTCAGGCAATTTGAGTTACTATGTTATTATGAGGCTACATGTTGGCATCTGGACAGGCCCATGTTTGACAGTCAGACACAGCCCCACACATGGGGACAGGGTGTTAATAATGCTCTGCCAAAAATAGACAGTTGGGAGACCGGTTTGGTATTTGCTTGCTTGTTCTTATGAGTATGATGTCTGCTTCTCCACTGTCTGCCATTGATGTTTTGACATGAACCTTTCTTCTTTTGCAAATAGTTTGGCAGGAAAATGCAATATTAGGACAAGCAGAACAGATATATGTGGCATACCTGTGGTCCTTCTGTGACAGCCTGTCATTCCAGGGGTATGGATGGTGGCCAGTGACTTGTCAGTGCTGACACAGTAAGGTGGCAGCCATTTATAACCTGTCAGTACACTAACATTCAGGTAACTGCTGTCCTACTAGGCACTGTACCTCTCAACCTCTTAGATCCAAAAATCTGGAGAAAGCCATAAATAATTGGGGACAAAGGCCCAAACATAGAGACACATTTTAAATATTGCCCTTACAAACTTAGATAGCTGCTACAGTAACAGGTATTGCATTAGCATGCATTTTTCTAAAGGGCATGAAGTCTGAAACTAAAATCTGTTCATTATTTTCTGACTTTAGTCTTTATGATTTGCCAATAATTTGCCAGAAAACCACAATTTCATGACAAACAGCAAAATTATGATGCAAAACTCTGGACATTCTGCAAAAATC
Organism: Protopterus annectens; assembly: GCF_019279795.1. Lineage (NCBI taxonomy): Eukaryota > Metazoa > Chordata > Ceratodontiformes > Protopteridae > Protopterus > Protopterus annectens. Next base: position 900,268,253 of record NC_056734.1, on the reverse strand, counting down.
TGTACAGCTGAGAGATATGCAGTAGGCACTGTGTATGTTACTCTGAGCTGTGTACTGTCTATAGGAGTGGCCCCCTGTCCCTGACTTGTCCATCTTTCCTGCAGTAACGGATATTGACTTCTGGACAGTGTGTACAGGTCCTACTGTAGGTGTAGCTGACATGCAAAATAGTGAGCACAGAAAGTCTTGGAATATGGACCCTGTCAACCACAATATTGTACCTAGACCACTAAGCAACAACAGCCAAGTGTAAGTGCTGCCCACGCCCTGATAGTATTAACCACTCATATGCATAGCTCATTGACCCTTGCTTATTGTGGACAAGCAACAAGTTATCATGTTGATTTGGACAGCCCTGGGAATGTGTGCTCTGCTGCTACTACCCTACAAACATACATGTTACTGCATTTCTATGGGGACTCAGGTGTGTTGGGGTGGCATACCTGTCAACTGTACACATTTGCACATACTGTGCAGATGTTGTCTTTACTTTTTCGTTCCATTTAGCATATTGTTGTGCCTGTCTTGGAGAATACTGGTATATCACTAAAGACCAAAGGTTAGAATGTAATGGCAGACATTTGAGTTTCAGACTTCCTACCCTTCAGAGAATTCATGTAACTTTAAGACCTGCTGTGATATCACTGTGTAAGTCTGTAAGAGGACTATTTCATCATTCCCCCTATTTATGGGCATTGCCAGACATTTATTTATGGTTTTCTACAGCTGACTTGCTGGGAGAGGCTGAGGGGTGAGTATGGGATCCCAACATTGACATCCCTGCATGCAACCTATGACCCCCCCAGTTTATTTGTCCCTCACATATACTGCAGTGAGTTTTGTCACCTAGGGACTTACTGCATACTCTGTGGAAGCCAGTATTGGGCAGACATTTGCTGTTGCCCCACATAGCTGTCAGTTGTCTGCTGCTATCCCGGTAGGCCACCCCATTCCCTTGCATACATGCAGCAATACCTGAGATATGCTATCAAAACGTACTACTTCATTCATCTATTGTTAAGAAGAGTGACTTACCTTGTGCCTGTAACAGTTGTGAGGATGGTGCTTGAGGGCTGACTCTGTTGGATGCACGCAGTATACAGCCTATACATGACAAAGTGGGTCTACTTTGTTTCATTGAAAGCTCATTTCACTGAATTTCAATTCATTGAAGTGAAGTACTGGCATTGTGTAGAGTACTGTAAGGCAAGTAAAAGGTATATGCCCTTTTCCCCACTGTAGTGCAATCCTGGAGTTAGTATACATAGCTGGGTGGGGTGGGGCGCATAGTCCCCCACTTAGTTTGGGTATATGAATTGTCTTCTGGAGAGAGTTAGTCATTGGTGTTGTAAGTATGCATGTCTATGATTTAGAATGTATTGTTTTGAAGATTTTGGTAAAATCAAACTAGGTGGTGGGCTACACCCCCTACACCCCACTATGTGGGGGGCTGTGCCCCCACACCTACCTAACTATATATACTAATTCCAAGATTGCACTACATTGGGGTAAAGGGCATATACCTTTTACTTGCCTTACAGTACTATACACAGTGCCAGTACTTCACTTCAATGAAATGGGATTCAGTGAAATGAGTTTTCAGTAATTTGAGTTTTCAGCAATTTGGTCAGGGTAAATTCAATTTCAGTGAAATGAGCTTTCAGTGAAACAAAGTAGACTTGGTAAGGTACAGGTAGTGTGATGTGTGTGGCATCCATTTTACTGTGTGTGCAAGTCAGAGAGAGGCATCAGTCCATGGCTCCCTAGTGTGTCAGTGTATTTGCTATGCATTACCTCTTTCCCAAGGCCAGGACATACTTGGCATGCCTACATCTGCCTACAGTGGTAGGCTCAGGGGATGTCTCTTCCAAGTCCCCCTGTGCCTGTGGAGACCTTGTCAATAGTGGGGGGCTGTGTGCCCCTTCCCTGTGATGTTCCTGCCGCCGCTGTTTCCACAAGATCATATTGTGTAGCATGGCACATACTATGAACATGTGCACACATGTGGCTGGAGAGTACTGCAAGGCTCCACCAGATATGTCAAGACAGTGGAACCATGACTTGAGCATCCCAGATACATGCTCTACAATGTTCCTAGTTTGTTCGTCTGCCTCATTATGGCATTCTTCAGTGGGTGTGTGTGCATTTCTGATGGGTATCATCATCCACCATTCCAGTGCATAGCCAACATCCCCCACGAGATGGCCATATGGGATGTCCCCCTTGGCAAATGCCTGGTATAGCTGTGAGGAATGCCAGATGTGGGAGTCATGATAGCTGCCTGGGCTGCCAGCACATACCTTCATGATAATGCCCTGGGTATTGCACAAAACCAGGCAGATGATGGAGTGGTAGCCCTTGCGGTTGACATACACTCTACCATCTTCACTGGGTGGTGTTTTGATGTAGACGTGAGTGCAATCTATGGCACCCAGTACCTCTGGGTAGTCTGCTACATGGTGGAAGAGACACATATTGCTGGTCCTCTCCTCAGGGGTGCTGGGAAAATAAATGTGCTCACCGGCATGTAGTCACATGGCATCCAGAATCTGGTGGAGTACCCTGGATGCAGATGCCTGTGAGACTCCCATGATGTCCCCAGTAGGTCTTTGGAAGGTACCTTTAGCTAGTATTCTTAGGGCTACACATACCTTAGTTTCAACTGGGATGGGTTCCCCTCTGTTGGCTCTGGGTCTGAGGTGAGGCCAGCAGAGCTCAGTGAGTTGCTGAAGTATGTCCCTGTCCACCCTGTAGCTCTCTAGTATCTCCAGATCATGTAGCCCCTGAAAGGTTACCCTGGGTCTGAGCACTCTTCTCCTCCTTGGTCTGGACCAGTTGTCAGCATTATCCTCATCACCTCCCTCAGTCTGTAGCACATATAGATGTAGCAAAGCAGTAGTAGCCCCTATCATTTTGTCAGTTGAAATTCACAAGTGTGTAAGCCAATGGTGTAGAGTTTGTTGGAAAAAACAGACTGAGAGGTGTTTGCATACTTTATACTGGTGTGCTGCAGATGCTGCCTGTGTGATTGGCTATGATACATTCCAACTGCCAGCTATATTATTGAGGGATTTGAATGGGCCACTGTGAGTGGCAGAGTCTGTATTAGTGATTTGTAGTTCATTTCCTTTATTCTATTTCCTTTTTTTTTTTATTACCTCTGTGTTGAAGCCCCAAAGCATGTCGCAGTAATTGCTTTAGTTAGTGTAAACATTGGCAAGCAGAAAAGGCCCTCTCCTGGACACGAACACGCTCATTATTTCTTGAACCAGCTAAACACAGCTAAGCAGTCTAGACGCACCCCCTTGCTTAGTTGTGCTTAGTTGAGTGCAAATAGGAGCCGCAGAGTTCCAATGTGCTTATACCAAGCATGACACACCCCTTTTTCATGTCAGCTGCTTCTTCTGCTTACACCACCGCATTATAGCTCCTACACAGTTAGGTACCCATGGACACGGTCTCTCATTTTGCTATTCAATAAATGTAGCTCATTTACATACTCGTGCTTGCTTATACCCTAGTTACAACACTACACCAGAACCTATGGCCTGTTATTGTTATGAGTCTGCATGCTGCCCACCATCATGGCAAAATTACTGTTTCACATTTAATTGCATTTTTCCTATTTTTTTTTTATTTTCTGCACAATCATGTTTGTGCTCCACTGCGCTCTGCTTAAACGGCCAAAATCAGCTAAAAAATGTTTAGATTTTTGCAATTTTAAAACACCTTGGCATGCCAATGGCCATAGTTTTGGCCATTGGCATGCCTAATAAACATAACACATGCTTTACTGTGAGCTGCCATGCCCCCATTTTGACTTTTGCAGAAATGTACATGGTTACTAACCATGTACATTTCTGCTACAGACACAGCTCCAACACAGATGCCTGTCTGCTTGCTGGATCACAAATCCACCTCATTTGCATGGTTTTCACCAGCAAATGAGGTGATTTGAATTATTCCTTCATGTCCATGCCGGAATAGTGCTGGGAGGTTCATGCATGCCCACAGCCTTATTTATTGGATTGCACAGGCTCCAACCTCCATGTTAGAGCCATGCCACTATGCTTACATGGAGATTAGCTCAATGTAAGCTTTATTAAATCCCAGGATGTGAGTTTCAAAGCAGAGACATTTACTTTTAGTGCTAATTCTATTGGCATTGTGAGACTGTATTGTTTTGCTTAGCCAATGTTTATCAGTGCCTGTACTATAAAATTTGAGCTAAAGGTTTTGAGTTAAAGCCAGATATCTGTAATCATTGTAGAATATACCTCTCAACCTGTTAGAGTAAGAAATCTGGACAAAACCATGAAAAAAGTGTTACAAATAGGGACAATTTTTAAATATTGCTCTTACAAGCTTAGAAAGTTGATAGAATAACAGGTTTTGCATTAGCATGCATTTTCTGAAGGGTATGGAGTCTAAAACTCAAATGTTTGTCATTATTTTCTAACTTCAATCTTTAATGATTTGCCACTAATTTGCCAGAAAGCCACAATTTTATGACAAACGGACCAAAGATATAAGGCAAACATCTGGACATTGTGTGAAAATCTGTACAGTTGAGAGGTATGTTGTAGACGTAAAGAAGAAATAGAATGCACCTTGACAATCTGAACAGTGTTTATGGTAACTGGGGAGAAATAGACAAGTGATGGGACACTGGAATGGCTGGGGTGAGGTGGAGGTTGGTTGGTGTGTGTGTAGACAGGTCCTGATCCATTACCCTGCCCAGAGCCCCATTTGACCAAGATCTGACTCTTCTCAATTGCTGTCATAAAGCATTGATTATGATATTGGGAATAAATGTCTGATAATAAACTACAATACCACAATAAATGATGAATGTAAGTAGTCAAAGTGAGGCATGAATTATATAGTGCAGAAGAGAGAAATGATGTTTGGTATATACATATGCAAAAATTAAGGCTTAAATATTTTATATTTAGGAGAATAAAAGAATGCAAACTATTTTGTCGTTTGAAAGTTTTATTTGAGGTATCAAATAACATTGTAAATGATATCCATGTGTATAAAAATAATGTAAGCTGAAGAAAAAATCTCCTATTATATTAAAGACAGCAACTATCACCAAAGAAAGATAGAATACTGTAGTGCACTGCAGCCACTTTAGGAAATTACTTCATCACATCTTAGGAAAACGTGACAGATTTGACAGATCATGTAATTGTTTTTTGCATGCCACTGCTTCTTTAAAAATATTTATTGTATGATTATAGTGTTTTATTGCATGTAACAGCTTCTTAAGTAGATAGTTTACCATGCGTGTTGTAACAATCAATTATCCAGCACACGTGCCCTCAATCTGTTGCTTAATAAATCCAGATGAAATCAGTACAGTGTAATAAAGAACAGAACAGCATATCTTCATATGAAAAAGAGAAAAAGATTCATCACACTCTATTGTTCTGTAGTGCAAAAACTACTTAATTATGCATTTTTTCTCCTTCTATGAAGAAAGTTGTTGGGCAATATGAGATATTTTTTCTGACTGGCACCAACTACCAATACCTTTACTAACTGTTATTTGGTTGCTCCACCAATTCAATACTGGCACAAGTTTAGCAAACACAGATACTGGGGGGTATGGGGGGTATCATCAGGTCTATGTTGGGCTATTATAAAACAAAGCTCTGCAGATAGAATCCTTGGAAACAAACTTAAACTCTCCCTCTCTTACTCTGAGTGTCCCTTGCATGATCAGCATGCAGTAATATGAGCTGCTGGTGTTCTGTCACTAAAAGTTTATAACTGTTAATTACAGAAAAGAGCAGAAAAATATAAACTTTTTATTATAAAAATGACTGGGAGATACAAATTAGGAGGGATTGATGCCCTGCAGCTTAGCAGCATCATCCCCTTCTGCATTCAATAGAACATGGGACAGCTGCAGAAGGGTTATGTTCAATGCACTTAAAAGGCAGACTAGAGATGTTAATGCACTCTTTATTCTAGAAAGCAAATGCAATGTAATACAGTACTTAGCAACACCCCCCCCCACAAAGCAGGTGAGAGAAACTCGCAAATGTTAGCACTAATTATTTAATTTAACTTGACCTGTAGGATTCTTGACCAGGTGACTCTTTAACCCACATTACATAAAATGTCCCTTTGTGTCCAGGTAGAAAGACCATAATCAGAAAGAATTATATTCTTCAAAGCTGCATTTTTAGTGCATTTTTAGTGTGTAAGATATAACATATAACATGTATTTTGCATCTTTGAAGAAAACTGGGCCACAGTAGTGAAAAGAAACATAAAAAAATGTTTGAAGTGCATAAAGGCAAGCTCATCATAGACTTTGATAGTAATCAAACATAAAATTCACACAAATTACAGGAGTTTGAAATATGCAATGACAAAGCAAATAGATGTCATGCAAGGCTACCAAAGCCCATACAATTGAATATACTTAAATACACTAAAAGCCCAAACATATGACAACTAACTACATTTTAAGACTACTCACATTAAAATGTAAATAAATCTAAAGGGTGTTATCACACAAGTGAAAAAAAAGCAAATTCAAGTCAGCTAATATTTTTCTATGTGTTTTTCGAAACCCCATTCTTGCTGGACATCAGGTCTCCCCGCACTCAGTTTTGGACTATTTGTTTTCTTGCAGCTGGAGAGTCCCCAATGCAAGGGTAAGAGATGACTGTTGAGGGATTTATACAGGTAACCATGGAGGTAGTTTGTGATATAACTGGCAAGATTATCAATAATGGTGTTCATATATGAGGCACTAAAACCCTTCTTGTGGCTAACATATATATCTGCATCATCTTGAGGCATCCTACATCCTCTACATACATGCATGCACATGCTTCTACACCCATGCTACTAAGAGATAATACCATTACCTACATCCCCAGACCAGGCCATATCAGTGCCACTCAAGCCGCCACAACTAGACATGAACATATGTATCTTTCCTCCAGCATAGGTCTTCTGACATTGGCTGCTCACTCTCAGTCTCCCATACTCAGCTTTTCCAGAGTATGGGCCAGTATTCCAAGTCATGATATCTGAGTTGTGATAAGAGCTTTATTTCCATGCCACAGAACCCAACAAACAATTTTATCCTTCCCTGCCTCCATTCTTACTTTTAGAAACCAAGCCCACAGCTGTACAATCATGGAGAAATCAGCAACTCCATCAAATGTGTTATACTGATTAATTGTTTTATTTTAGAATAACATGGTTCATTTTGGCATGAATGAAACATCTGTGCTTCCGAAACACTTCAATACACCTGCATTTTATTTTAAAGCATTGATTAAAATTGTTCAATAGAACTACCTTCAGTAGAACTACACAGTCTCATTTCTCCATATCATTAACCCCCCTTAAATAGATGAAGAAATTAAGTGTGACAAAAATAAAGATCTTTAGTGTATATATTTACAAATGGGGAAGAGTGGCACTTGATATAAAAGCAAATGTTCAAATGTCATCTGGAACTAAAAAGTAAGTTTTCAAGGAAATACTTCCAGTACAAGGAAATAAGAATGAAAAAAATAAAACTATGTAAAGATTCAATTACTTTGTACATTCCTAACAAAAGGAAAGGGGATTCCTTATTTTCTTGTCTTCCTCCTGCTCTTTTTAAGGCACAGAGGTTAAAATTGTTTGTTTTTATTGTTTTAGGTGCTCTCCCACCTTTTTATTAAGAAGTTAGGAACACTTAGTTTAAAATTTTCCCTGGTAATTGACTGGTAGGTCATTTAGCCAATTGGAGTCCTGCAAATATTCTATTCAAAACCACAAAAAACACAAAAACTTTTTTTTGTTTGTTTTCATGAAGCCTTGTCTTCAAGAAGCCTTGTCTTTCAGTCTTTGTGTTTTTTTTTTGTGGTTTTGAGATTAAACCACACATCGTTTTTTTTTTATTTGTTTTTAAAGAATTTATTCAGTTAGTCAGTATAACTTTGTGTATTCCTAACAAAAGTGTAAGGCTTTTCTTTATTTTCTTGCCTGTCTCCTGCTTCTTTAGTGGCAATGAGGTGGCAAGTTTGTTTTTTTTATTGTAAGTGCTCTCCTGCATCTTTATTAAGATGTTGGGGACACCTTGTTTTACAATCTTCATGGTAATTGATTAGGAGATGGTTTAGACAATCAGTTTTCTGCAAAGACTCTTTATTCAGCAAGTCAGTGAACAGATACTCAGACACGTTTACTTTGTGTATACCTAACAGAAGGGAAAGGCTTTTCCTTATTGTCTTGTCTCCCTCCTACTCTATTAAGGGCAGAGGTGACAAGTGTATGTTTTTGCTATTTTAGGTAATTTGACCCATCTTTAATAAAACTCTGGGAATGCTTTTTTTTACAGTTTCCCTGGAAGTGATTGCCATGCTATTTAGCAAATTGGATTTCTGCAAAAACTCTTTATTCAGTTGGTCAGCGAGTGAATGCTTAGATATAAATAAAGAAAACCAGGAGACCAACTCAGCTGGCAGCATAAAACGAGATCAGTCACAGTCAAAAAATCCAGCAATGATGTAAAACACAGCTTCTTAGACACCAACTAAGTACTTAATTTCCTTTAATGAGTACAGGCAAGCGCTTTCACCATAGAAGGCTTCCTCAGGCCATTAACATTATATAAAAGAAGGTGGCATTTATATAAAAAATATCATGACATCACTTCCTTAATTGATACATAATTCATTAAGTAATTATTGTTATAAATATTATCATAAAAAACACACAATATTGGTTACAATTAAAATTACATATAAACTAGATTTTTAAACATCACATAAAAATAAAAATAAATATTCAACTATTTCCTAAGCTTTTTACCTTTTAAAATAGGTTTAATAGGGACCCTATTGTTCAAACCTGGTGGGGCATCTGCTCTTAACCTAATTATCCATTTTGTCTCATTTTGTTCCGTTCTATTCCATACATCACCCCTTCTAATAGAAGGCAAAAACATTTGAATCACCATAAATTTAAAACAATGATCTGTAGAAATTTCTATTATATGTTTTGACAATGCATTTTTGATAGATTTTATTCTTATGTTATATATATGCTTCCTCACTCTATCTCTCAAGTGTCTATCAGTTTTGCCCACGTAAAACGCAGGGCATGCACAGCAGGTCGCTAGATAGGCTACATGCTTGGAATTACAGTTAGCTGAAGGGAGAAAATTATATTGTAGATTACTAACAGGATGGATAAAAAATCCTGAAGTATTTATATATGAGCAAAACTCCACAGAAAACAAGTACCGGAGACAGGATAGCAAACACCTTTAGTTTTAATTCAACCACAAGTACGCCAAGCACAAACAAATAACATATGAACGCCTTCCACAAAACATGCGTTTTCGTCACAAATGGACTTCATCAGATGAATAATCAATTACAAATGCACCTTATATACCTAATTAAAAACATCACAACCTATCAAATACATTCTACATTATAAATGCACTAATCAAATTTCAAACTAATAAATTATTAAGTATGCTCTCAATTTCATTTAAAATAAGTTAGAAAAACTGTATTTGTGATTTGATTTAAATACTCTTTACTACAACAATAAAACACATTCACTAAAAAATACTTTCATTTAATAAATAATATTTAAATATATATATAAATGTATATTAAAAACATTTTACTTAAAAAAGACTATTATTTAATAAAAGAAGGACATCTACTGGTGAAAACCATTAACTACACCCTATTTTTCATATCTTTGTGGATCTCATTTTAAGTAAGGGTAAAATTGAAATATTTTCATTTAATCCAGGTGTGTTATTCGCTTCCAAAGCCACTTGCCACCATAATTCCCTGTAGGCTATTATTTCTTCCCAGGGGCCCCCTCTGATATCTGTACCTACATAATCTAAAACAAAAAACAGAAATTTTGCATTCGAACATACCTTAGTATGTCTAAAAATAGCATTTGTCTCTTTTTCCTTTTTTACATCATACATATGTTCATATATTCGTCTCTTTAAAGTTCTTTCTGTCTTTACTACGTAGAATGAAGGACATTCCAGGCATATAGCTATGTATATTAGGCCCCTGGATTCACAATTATAATAACCCTTACTGTTTAACCATCTTTCTCTACTTACTAAGAATATTTTATCTTTATTAATAATGTACTCACATTGTTTACATCTCCCACATTTATAAGTGCCCATTTTTGTTCTAGCTCCCTTTTCCATTTTTGTGTTAGGAGCGACATATTTTTTTGGCAATAAACAGTCTCAGCAAAGGCGTTGTCCACCAGGTACTGTTAACCACAATAAACCTATAGAAATGCAAGAATGGCTGAAGAGACCATTCAGTTTTAACTTTAAAGATAACAAACCACTTGGTGGTTCAAACAATGATTCTTACAGTAAAAAAATGGACAATTTATACAAATTGATGTATAAATATAAAAATATAGTGATAGAAAATGCATATTTGAATGAATGTCTTAAACGTGATATAGTCCCGAAGGGACTGAGGACTTGGAAATATCCAAATAATGTGCAAATTGGATCTAACTTTCATAAAGAATGGATAGAAGTATTCAATAAATGTGGTTTGGATGTTATAAAATTGATTATAAAAGAAAATAACAGAAGCCTAGAAAACCTTCAAATACAGATAGATGCTCTCGATGTTTTTATTAAAGATGATTTAATATTTGAAATAGAGCTAGAAAGACAGAAATATTTTAAATTAAAAGAAGAAGTTGATGAAAAATGTAAACTACTGGTGAATAGGAAGATGGATAAATTAAGGAGGGATATTCAAGATTATGAAAATCAGGTTAGTTACCCAAAACCTACTGTTCACAAATATCAGTATGATAGTCATTATAATTATAATGAAAATGTTACAGGAATACCTATAGAAAGTGATGAAGGTTTTGATAGAGATAGAAATGATTATGACATGGAATTTCCCCCCTTAGAAGGAGCTGGAAGGGGAAATTGGACAGTAGCAGCAAAAAGGTGGAATGGAAATTTTCAAAAGCGAGGGGGGAGAAGGGGGAGGGGGAGATACTAGACTTAGTGACCCCTTACCCGAATGAAACTGAACTCACTACAAACATAGTAGTAGAAGACCATAAACACACTTTAGGGAGCTTCACTATTTATAACTTTAGTAGTTTGGAGCTGGATTCCCAGCACTTTAAGTTATTAGAAAAGGGCTTCAAGTTTATACCATTTATAAAAGGTAATTCTACACAAACTTTAATAGATATGAAGCTTTTTCTTAGGAAATTGAATTTAGAGTTGTTGTTCCATAAAGAAGGATTAGGTCCGGATACTAAAGTAATAGGGAATCAAATAGGAGACAAAGCATTAATTAAAAAAATCCATTTTTAATGCACCTATTCATTTACAGCTAAGAAACTTTGAAAAAATAATGGAAAGAGAAGGTAGGAATATGGAGAAAAATATAAAGTTTAATAAAGCCCATCACAACCCTTTACCCATATTAAAAAAAGGTAAAAAGAGTTGAAAAGTAGGGTAATGAATATGAAACCTGAACCTGATAAGGGTGGAGGTATAGTGTGATGGATGGATGTCATTTGTAGAGGAAAGATGAATGGAATTTTAAGAGATGAGGTGAAATATAGTGAAGTTTCTAGAAATGAAATAAATATGGCCTACCAAAAAATAGACAATATACTAGAAGGCATGTTAATAGAGAATCTTATAAACTTATTCTTTTTTAAAGACAGAGAAACCGAAGATTCCAGTCATATTTGGAATTCCAAAAATTCACAAAAATAGTTTGGACCCCCACTGAGACCCATTGTCTCAGCGGGGGGGGGTCCAAAACTAATTCTTTAGCCAAATATGTGGATGTTAAGACTAAACATATATGGGTCCAAAAATAAGCTATTTTAAGAGACTCATGGGATTTATTGAGAAGTTTAAATGCAGATTTAATTCATGATGACTTAATTTTTGTCACAATTGATATATTGGATTTATTTAATACCCTACGAGGTGTATATGTATATATAATTTGATGAACTTTTGGAAACATAAAGTTGACCTTCCTAGAAGAAAAGGTAGGTAGTGTGTTTAATGGATTTGGTATTGAAAAAAACAATTTTCATTTTTAACGCAAATTTTTTTCTATTAGTTGCAGGGAGTAGAGGGAGGGCACAGCATTGCACCTTGCAAACTACCTTTAGCAATTGGGAGGGAGGCAAATTTTTAAATCATCTTTGTTAAATATTGACTATACAATTATACAAGAGGTTTATTTTGATTTTTGAGTTTTTGGATAGAGGGGGATAGGACTTTTTAAAAATATATAGGAGAGACTATGGAGTTCTTGGAATATTAATATAATTATTCCAAAGAAAAGAGGCTTATACTTGGGAAAGATAATAAATAATAAAGAAATTTAGAATTTGTCAAACAGATATAGAAACTCCACAAATGTGAACTCTTATTCACATTTTAAGAGTGCCTACCCTTTTACACTAAAAAGAATATAGTGAAAAAGGGCAGTGTAAGGGGGTCCAGGATGACAATGTGAGATGACAAATTTGTTCTAATGTGTGATTTTGTGATTAAAAATGTTCTGGAGCGAGAATACCCAGTAGAATTTATTAAGATGGTTAAACAGTAAGGGTTATTATAATTGTGAATCAGGGGCCTATATACCCTAGCTATGTCGTGGAATGTCCTTCATTCTCAAAGAAGAAAGAAAGAAAAGAAAAGAAAAGAGAATGTATGCATGAATATGATTGGAAAAAGAAAAAAAGAGAGACAAATTTTTAGACATACTAAGGTATGTTCGAATGCAAAATGCATTTGTTTTGTTTTTTGTTTATATTATGTTCAGAGGGGGCCCCATTGAAGGGGAGATAATAAGGAACAGGAATGGCAAGTTATTTTGGATTGGAAATGGCTTAACACACCTGGATTAAACATTTCACTTTTATTTATTTTAAAATTTAAAATAAACTTAACAAAGATATGAAAAATATATAGAAAAGATAGTTTTCACCTCACCTTTCACATTGTTTTATAGTCTTTTAAGCATTTTTATTAATATAATTTATATATAGAATATATATATATATATATATTTATATATATAAATTTAAAGAATGTTATTTATTTGTGTTTTTTGTTGTATTTAAATTTTTTGTAAAAAAGAATATATCAAAAAACAAATTGCAAATTTCTAACAGCATAAATAGTAAATTTGTAGTTTTTAATATTTTTTTAGTGTTTTTAATGTGAAGAATGTTTTTTAGGTTGTAGTGTTTAGAAATTAGGTTGATATATTTGTTAATTTAATTAGGTTCATAAGATTTTGAGCATTTGAATGATGAAATAAGAAGAAGTGGTGTTTCAGCATGTTATTTGTTTGTGCTGTTGTTTTTTTGTTGTTGAATGCTTGGTGTGGTGTTTGCTAAAGGTAAAACTAAAAAGGTTTCTTTTTCAGTTGGTGTAAACAGCTTTTTTTCTTCTCGGTTTGGTTGGGACATCGCTTGCTTTTCGTGGTTTATATATGAGCAAAAGTTACACCTCTGACATGGTTTTGTAGGTTCATTCTCATTCTTACTATATGCACATGATTCTATACGCCCATAACTATAAAGTATCCTATGTAAATTATTCCTATTCTTATATCTAAATTTTGGGACTTCACCTACTATCTTATTAACTTCAGGATCCACTCTCAGTATGTTCCAAATCTTTTTATGCACATCTCTAATATATCTGTCATCCTGGGTATAGTACATACTAATCTGAGTTATTTCTGTCTCTCCATAAACTTTTATAGCATGTCCTTCCTCATAATTTTCTTTATCTGCAAAATATGGAGACGCTGTGCTTTTCCTTAGTGTATCCACTGTAACTATATTTTATTCAATCTCTTCTAAAGTGTACGCTCTTTCTAATAATCGATTTTTCAACTTATCCATTTCTTCTCTATACCCTTGATCTGTAGGATTCATTCTAGATGCCCTCATAGCCTGTCCCTTTATGATGTTCCTAAATATAAAGTTAGGATGCATACTCGATCTATGTAACAGAGAATTTCTGTAACAAGATTTCCTATGCACGCCTGTACTGAGCAGGCCACAGGGTAATCTTTCTACATATACATCTAAATAAGAGATGTATTCTTCTGATGCTGACATAGTGAACTTTAAGTAATGAGTCATAGAATTCACTTGATGAAATGATGAAAAAATTTTTCCAATTCAGAAAATTCAGATCTCCAAATAAAAAAGCAAATCATCTACAAAACGAACATAAAAACATATGTTTCATTTATAGCGGTCTAAATTAAATACTTGTTCAATTTCCCAATCAACCATGACAAGGTTGGCGTAGCTATCGGCACAAGATGTGCCCATTGCTACGCCATCCTTTTGATGAAATATCTGATTATCAATGGTGAAAATATTATAGCTCAATACCACATTCATCAGTTCACAAATAGTACCAATTTCATGTCTAGTTATATTCTGATGTTTCTCTAAACATCTACACACACTCTCAATTCCTTCCTTATTCGGAATCTGAGTGAAAAGTGACTGCACATCCATGGTTACCATCCAAAATTTGCATGTTTCTGGTATATCTCTCATTACATCATATAACATAGTTAAAAATTGTTTCGTGTCTTTTAAGACATGTACATATTTATCTACAATAGGTCTCAATTTAGTCTCAAGATATAATGAAATTGGTTCGGTGACCCAACCTTGTCCTGCAACAATTGGTCTCATAGGTGGGTTACTCTGGTCTTTGTGTATCTTTGGTAACCCTTGAATACATGGTATTAGGTTTTCATTAATCAAACAATATTTATATAAGTCATCATCTATTGTACCTATATCATGGCTATTGTAAAGGAACCTAGACACTTCATCAATAATTTCATCAACTCGTGCATTATTAATTCTTTGATAAAACTTTTTATCACTTAACATCTTATTTATACTTAGTATATACTGTTCAATATCCATTATAACAATAGGGCCGCCTTTATCTGCAGGCCTAATAGCTATACTAGAATCTTCTCTAAGAGTTTTCATAGCTTTTCTCATTTCAGGACACAGATTACCATACCATTTCCTATCCCTATTATTTTTATTAATGTCATGTAATTTGTTCAACAAGTTTAGAATATGTTTCAATAAGTGGGTGCATATTAGGAACATAGGTACTAGGTTTACTAAGTACATTCACACATCTTACATTGCTATTACCATAGTCTAACTTTAATTGAAGATTCCTTACAAATAATTTTAGATCTAAGACAGAAACAGTAATATCGCTTTTTGTGGAGGGTATAAATGATAAGCCTTTCTCTAGTAATAAACTTTCATTTTCAGTTAAAACTTTCTTAGAAATATTCCAAATTAATGTGGTACTACTTTTTCCCACATTTTTTTCAACGTGGGTCCTGTAACTTCCTCTTCTGTTAACCGCCTCTTCTGTCTCCCTCTGCTCATAGACCGATCCCTCCCACCCTTCCAAATCTCGGATATGGGGAAAGGGGCCATCTCTCTATTAACATTCATATCTTCTCTACTAAAAGTAGGTGCTTTTTTTTCTAACAACCTCACATTTATTACTATTGGTCTCTAACGTCTTACCATTTGTATTCGACCCCATATTTTCAGTTCTACCTATCGTTAGAACTTCTACATCTCCCAATTAAGTTATTGTATTTGCATCTTCCTGATGTATATCAGCTGAGGTTACAATCACATATACAGCATTATTAACAGCATCATTAACCACATTCTCAAATTCATTACTAGTTAAAGTACTATGTTTAACATTTCTTCTTACAACATTTTTAGCAGCAGAATTCTTATTCTGTCTACAGCCATCATTCTCATTTATATTCCAAGTCTTTGTCATTTTCACTTGGATCTGATTCTGATTTATAAAGTTATCTTTGGGCCAAGTGTAAACTTGGCCCTTTTTAAAATCGATAGTGTCCCTTCTTATCTTGCTTTGCTTCTGTTCAACCAACTTTTTCTCAAACATAAATACATTATCTAAAAGTTTATAAAACAATTTGTCCAAAATCTCTTTAGGAAATGTCTCATTGATGTGTGCTTGTTGCTCATGAATCCTATTCCTAAGTTGACACTCTTCAACGAAGCAATAATTATTCATGAGCTGCATATATTGTACGCTGGTTTCAATATTTATTTGTTGCCATTTATACCATAGTTCAGGGTGTGTCATACCTGTTGTTGGCATCTTCAATACTCGTAACCCTCTCGGAATAATTCTCCTGGCAATACACACCTCGAAGTGTTGTCTTTGAAGCTGAAGCCTTTTCAGCTTCAAAATATTAATCTCCATTTCTTGTAATAGTAGTGACAAACCATTGCAGCCAAACTCACTCGAATCTCCTTCGGTCGACTGGTCCGTGACGTAATACGCCAATAACGGATTCTCCGACCCTTCTATGCATAGTTCAAATCTTTTACGCTCTCTCTCTGTTTCCGGATTGTATGGTAATTCAACAGCAGCATCAGCCATAGCGTTGGAGCAAAAGACAAGTATAAGAAAAATTAAAAGCAAAACAAATGCTCCACACGCAAGCCTCCAAAAAGCCAGTATATAAATAAAGAAAAACAGGAGGCCAACTCAGTTGGCAGCATAAAACGAGATCAGTCACAGTCAAAAAATCCAGCAATGATGTAAAACACAGCTTCTTAGACACCAATGAAGTATTTAATTTCCTTTAATGAGTACAGGCAAGCGCTTTCACCATAGAAGGCTTCCTCAGGCCATTAACATTAGATAAAAGAAGGTGGCATTTATATAAAAAATTTCATGACATCACTTTCTTAATTGATACATAATTCATTAAGTAATTATTGTTATAAATATTATCATAAAAAACACACAATATTGGTTACAATTAAAATTACATATAAACTAGATTTTTAAACATCACATAAAAATAAAAATAAATATTCAACTATTTCCTAAGCTTTTTACCTTTTAAAATAGGTTTAATAGGGACCCTATCATTCAAACCTGGTGGGGCATCTGCTCTTAACCTAATTATCCATTTTGTCTCATTTTGTTCCGTTCTATTCCATACATCACCCCTTCTAATAGAAGGCAAAAACTTTTGAATCACCATAAATTTAAAACAATGATCTGTAGAAGTTTCTATTATATGTTTTGACAATGCATTTTTGATAGATTTTATTCTTATGTTATATATATGCTCCCTCACTCTATCTCTCAAGCGTCTATCAGTTTTGCCCACGTAAAACGCAGGGCATGCACAGCAGGTTGCTAGATAGGCTACATGCTTGGAAATACAGTTAGCTGAAGGGAGAAAATTATATTGTAGATTACTAAAAGGATGGATAAAAAATCCTGAAGTATTTATATATGAGCAAAAGTTACACCTCTGACATGGTTTTGTAGGTTCATTGTCATTCTTAATATATGCACGTGACATACTGAGAGTGGATCCTGAAGTTAATAAGATAGTAGGTGAAGTCCCAAAATTTGGATATAAGAATAGGAATTATTTACATAGGATACTTTGTAGTTATGGGCGTATAGAATCATGTGCATATCTTAAGAATGACAATTCATTATAAATATAGACATAAAGCAAAGGCAACATATTATATAATAAGGCATGGATATAATTAAATGTCATATTAAAAACATAAATAGACATTTAGTGCTTCAAATGTCGTGCTTTAAGGAAGGGTTTAAGTGATACTGCATCATTTATTCCTGGATGTTTATCTGCATTTAATTTTATAATCCACTTCTGTTCTAGTTCTTCAGTTTTATTTTTATATCACATCCTCTAAGGCCTTTCTTAACTACCTCAAGCACAAATAATTTAAAATTATGTTCTTTCCCTTCTTTTTGAATATGTTTGGCTAGAGCATTACTTTCTTTACCTGTCGCAATGTCTCTCATATGTTCTAGAATATGTTCTTTTAGCATCCTGTTCATTTTACCTATATAGTATGCTTTGCATATTTGACAAAAACTGAAATATACTATGTCAGTAGTTCTACAGTCTGCATATATATTTGCTTCTATTTTAAATTTACTCACTGGATGAAAAAAGGTAGTGCAGGAAAAAATATATCTGCATACTATACATTTTCTACAGGGGTTAAGTACCTTTCCTCTGTGATGTAACTTCATGTATAGTATTATGTGATTTTATAGCATAGCTGCCTTTTTAAAGACTTTTTATTAATGAAAGAAAAGTGTGGTGCAGAGTCTATTACAGTTTCTAAATCCTTGGATGCAGTTAGAATATTCCAATTCTTTTTAAAAACATTAAAAAACACATTTATATCACTGGCATAAGTAATAGGAAAACGTAGTCTTGTATCATTGTGTTGTCTAGCCTTTGTCTCTTGATTTTCTATTCCCTCTGAGAAATAAGGACGGCCTTTCATTCCTCTTACTGCCAGTGTTTCATTGACACATGCGTCTATTTCAGAGTTGGAATAGCCTCTGCTAATAAACTCATCCTTCAATATTTCTGTTGCTTGCTTGAGTTCACTATCACTGTTGTATATTCTCATATTCCTAATCATCTGTCCTTTCAGGACATTTCTACTAACATGTCTGGGATGCAATACTACTTTTATGCAGTAGGCAATTTTTCCTTGTCGGTTTCCTATATAAACTAGTTTTCATGTTTCTTAACCCAGATTTTTCAACCATAACATCCAAGAATTCAATTTTATCATAAGAATATTTGTGAGTGAATTTCAAAAAGTTTGTTGTTGTATGCAAATAATCTATGAAGTCTTTTAATTCAGTTTCTGACTTCCCCCATAAAATGAAAGGTCGTCCACAAATCGTGTATACCATAACACGTTTGCTATACTCATGTCCTTGCAGTAAGCATGTGTTTTCCCATTGAAGTAAAGCTAGACTGGTGTAACTATTGGCACAAGCAGTGCCCATAGCTACGCCTATCTTTTGTAAATAATAGTTGTCACCAAAATTAAAAACATTATTTTCCAGGACTATCTCTAGCAATCCACATATCATTCCAACCTTGTCATTGGGGAATGATTGCTTACTTATAAGTAGTTTTCTGATCCTTTCAATTCCCCATTGGTTAGGAATGACTGTAAAAAGGGAATTGATATCAAGTGTAACTAAAAGAAAGTTCTTAGATGAGCTTAGCATTTTCAAAATGGTCCAATAATGGCAGAGGGTGGGAATATAGCCTTATTTAAATGGCACAGCTGGGAATACAGACAGAAACTGTTGTAGCTTGCCCTGAGTATGAACTATGTCTGGTGTTGGTGAGGGCTGGAGCTTTCAGTCTCAGTGCTGGGGCATTTTGGAGTGCAGAGTCATGGCTGGGCTCCTTGTAGCAAACCATGATGACAGACTGCTGTAGGGCAAGTACCAGGGCTCACAGTATACAGGGAAGGCCGGGGACTGCCTGGCACACAATTTCACCAGTGTCACTGGCATCCCCTGAAAAGGTGAGCAGATATGGTATCACTATGCATCCCATTGGATCCAAGACGCTCGGGACAACCATGCTCCAGCAGTTTGTAAGTATCTCAGTACCAAATTCTAGCCTGAATATGTGATCAACAGGTATGCATAATGTTTGTCTGTTTTCTTCTCCTATAGCTGCAGTGGAGAGGGCTAGCAATGCTGAGGCCCATGCGGGCAAACTGACAAGGCTGTGTCGACAGGCTAGTGAGTACAGATCTACTTTGCAGTATATAGTGAAATAAATAGGAAGTAGTAAATTATTTACTGTGTTCTGTGTCTAACAATTAAACAAATGTTTGACAGACTAATAGTCATCTACAGCATATGCAGTAGTAGAGCACTGTGTCACATAAGTACAATAATAACCTAAACCACCAACTGTTGTGTTTATTCTGGTATGTTGTTATAGAAATAGAATGTGTACAGGTTCTGCACAGAAAATATGGCTTTGACAGCATGTATTAACAGAGGTTGTTCTGAGAAACAGCTAGTATGCAAAACAGTAGATTGTGTAAATCAAGATATAGTGTAGAGATCAGCTAGCAAGTACGGCTGATGCACGGCAACCAAGCTGCTATGAACAATAGTATGAAAAAAGCCAGCACCTCAAGTGGTTCAAATATAATGATTTATTCTGCAAAAACTAGACCGGTTTCAGCTATTCCAGCTTTCATCAGTAGTTGAAAATCACATAAAAAAAACTGCTCCTTATATAATAATGGAAAGTCATGACATCACTTCCTATTTAAAGAAAAAACACATTATTATCTAAACATTGAACAGAAAGAATGAAAATAAGAATTGTATATGAATGAAAAACAGTAACTATACATAAATTATTAGTTGTCCATCAGAAATTGTGCCATCTTAATAAAAATATAAAATTATAAAGAAATAAATAGAGACTTTACCTGACAGAATGAATAAGTATAATACGATGTTGAAGAGAAAAAACAAATGTGATTAGTTCAAACAATTTCATTAATTAGGGTTCCGGTGTACACAATAGTCTTGTACCATTAGAGAAAACTTTGTTGAGATATATAATGAAGATGAAAATTTATAGTTTGTCATTGAGCCCTGGTGGGAAAAGCCCACCCAATTTGATAATCCATCTTTTCTCTTTGTTATTAAGGATTTCATGCCATCCTGTTTTGAATGCCCTGTTTCCCATGATATGATCAATGATGCAAAAGGAAAATTTAGCCGCGTGCTTGATGGTATGCCTATATAGAGCATTAGTGGATCTGCAATTCCTAATGTCCCCCAAATGTTCTGCTATTCTAGTTCGAAATTGTCTGGATGTTTGGCCTACATAAAAAGCTTGGCATGTGCATGTAGCAAGGTAAATATTCCAGTCGGAACTGCAATTGCCAAAAATTGTCATATCATGTATCTGTCCTGTGTTTTTGCTTGTAAAACTTTTTGTTTTAAATATGTAATTGCAAAAACTGCAATGGCCACAAGGATATGTGCCCACTAATTTGTCTCCTGTAAGAGTTCTCTGTATGGCAGTGTTATCATGCATGATGTTTCTTTTATAATAAGAAAAATGGGAACCTAATGTTTTGCCTTTTTTGTAAGAAAAATAACAGCGTTCTTCTAAATAACCCTCCAAAAGAGGGTGAGATGTGAGTATACTCCAGTGTGTATTGATAATGTTGATGAGATTATGACTGTTCCTACCATATGTGGTGATGAATCTGCATTTATCAGGGTAGTTTGATCTAACCTTGTCCTTGTAAGTTAATAATGACTCCCTGGGTAGTGTTGTGCTCCATTGTGCTGCAGAACTGATGGCCTCCCGATGATATCCTCTGGCCAAAAATCTATTAGTCAAGTCCTCATGATGTATATTTAGATCTTGTTCTGAAGAACATATTCTTTTAATTCTCAAGAATTGAGATTTTGGAATGTTCTTGATGATATGCTTAGGATGGAGACTGTTGGCATGTAATAAAGTGTTGTATTGTGGAAATTTGCGATGAACAGATGTTTTTAATGTATCATCCGGTTGTCTTTCTAAGTGGACATCCAAAAAATGAATGTCATTTAGATTGTATTCCACAGTGAATTCAGTCCCCCACATATTACCATTGAGATGTTCCATGAATTCTTCAAGATATTCCGGACCTCCTTTCCACACAAGCCAACAGTCATCCAAATATCTCCTCCAGATGTCAATTTCAGGTAAATAGACATTGTGCAATTCATCATAAATTATATGTTCTTCAATGTATCCCATGTATAAATCTGCATAAATTGGCGCAAAAGAGGTCCCCATGGCCGTGCCTTGTATCTGCCAATAGCAGTCCTGTTGAAAATAGAATACATTTTTAGTTAAGACATGTTCGGCCATACACACAAGTAATGTGTTCATTCCGGGAGGATAAATATTCGCTTTGTTTAACCAGAATTCCAAGGCCATCAGTCCTGCCCAATGCGGAATGCTGGTATACAAGGATTTCACATCCAAAGTGCACAAAAGCCATGCAGGTTCAAGTTGTGAATTAGAAACAATTTGTAGGAATTCAGTTGTGTCCTGAATCCTGGCTCTGATACTTGATAATAATGGTTTCAGTTTTTCAGTCAAGAACATGGAGAGGGGTTCCATCAATGATCCAAACCCCGATACGATCGGTCTTCCTGGTGGTTTGTCAATGGATTTATGGATTTTTGGCAATAAGTATAGATATTGTTTAGCAGGATCCTTAACCATAAGATGTTTTTTTGTGTTAGTTGAAATAATGCCAGTGTCAACAGCTTCTTGTAAGAATTGGTCAATTTCTTGTTTAAATGCGGGTGTGGGATCAGTGCTCATTTTCATGTAGTGATGATGGTTGGACAGTTGTCCATTTGCCTCATCCCGATAATAATCGGCCCATGACAACAACTGCACCCCCTTTATCAGCAGAGAGTATAACTATATCCTTGTTGTTTTTGAGTCTAGTTAAAGCTAGTTGTTCACTGTAAGATATGTTATTTCTAGTGTTGTCAGATTTATTGGAATGAAAATGTAGATCCTTCATGACCGCCTGTTGGAATACTGCGACATGTTTATCCATGGGGGGGTTGAAAGTAGATTTATGGAATCTAAATTCAGAAGATCTTTGAGAAGTGTTAGGGTTGTCCTGTTGTTTGATAAATAAATGTAAATTAATTTTCCTACAAAACTCTATTGTATCAGCAACATGTGAACTCTCGTCAATAAAAAAAACAGGTATAAAACCCAAGCCTTTATTCAAAATAGAATATTCATCTGTAGACAAAGCGTATTTTGAGATATTTAACACATTTTGATGAGATTCCATTATTTCACTACTGATTGGAAAAGTTCCTCTAGACTTTTGACCCCGATGCTTTCTCCCTCCCCTGTGTGTCCTGCCCCTAAAGGGTTAATCATACTTCTGCCTCTTTTGTTATGTGGTGAATCACCCAAACTGGTTGATTCATTGTCTGTAGTGGAGGACTCCTCACCAAAGGTGTTGCTGGAAGAACCTGATTTTTTCAGAATTGATCTGGGTCTTTTCTTACGCACAAATGCAAAGCTTTTGGTCCCTTGAGCAAATCTCACCCCTTTGTGGGATTCAAATTGTCTTCCCTTACTATAATCTTCTTTATCTCTAGCAAACTTGTGTAATTTTTTGGATTTAAGATTACTCTCCAATGTGGTCAGTTCTTTGGATAGTTTGTTCAGACTACTTTGAAATTGTGGTTGATTTTCAAATTGTTTTAAGTTGTTACATGTTTTTTCAACATCCAGAGTATTGGCATGAACTGTCCTTTCATAAAAGGACGCCAATATATTTACTAATGCCATAGCTGCTTCTTGCTGTGCTATTTGCCAATCCCTGATTAGTATATCGTCCGGTGCACCAACAAGTGGTTGAATTTTTGATCTCAATCCTCTAGGTGAAATCTTCTGAGTCTGATAAGCCTTAAATAGCTTGTGATGCCAAATGTTAGTTCTTAATATTCTGATTTGTTTACCTAGCTGATTGAATTCTGACACACAACCGTCAACTGGATCCAATATGGGCAAATCAGTAGTATTCGAGGAACTAATACCAATACCGAATACTTTAAGGTCATCCTTATCAGCACATAGGCTAGATAATAATTTCCCAAGGTCCATGACAATAAGTTGTAGTGTTGAAAAATGTAAGGCTATTAATATGGGACGATAAGAGTGTTGGAAGGAAAGATAGTAGTCTGAACAATACACCAATACACTGTTTTGAACCCTTTAGAAAAAATAAACTATGTGTTAAGTTTGCCCAAGGGTACCAATGAGTTGCAAATGAAATGAATGCTCAAAAAATCAGGACTGAATATTTTGATATTGTATAAGGCCAACTATGATATAATTATCACCTTAGTCTGCATCATGGTGTTATTGAAAAAGTGTGCATCTATAAGTTATTCAAATATGAAAAAAAGTTGTGCTTCCTTGGAAGAATTATATCTGAATAGATTATAATGGGACACGACAAAAAGCAGGATGTTCAATCAAAACAGCATCAAAAAGACACATGCAAAATTAGTGGTAAAAGTGTCAATGAACTCAATTGTAAAACTGAGCATAAGACATTGAGCAACATCAGAGTAAAAAAACAATCATGAGATTAATTGGTATATAAAGCAAAAAGACTCATCATAAAATGTTAGCGCCAAATTTCTAATTAAGGTTCCATAGAAATATATATGCAATTATAAGAGCAGTGTATAAAATGGTATTACAGGCCTAGCAATGCACTAGTAGGCAGGCTACTATAAGATTTTAAATAGCAGCACAATTTGTTCCAATATGGTTATAAGCCATAGATGCAAATATTACTAATGGTTCTAACATAAACAATTGCTTGAAGTTCTTGCCTAATGTCAAGCCTTGTTATACCATATAAAAAATATGTCCTTGCAAAAACACAGATACACAGAAAAAATGCAGTAGAAAAATATCAATAATGGCAAGTGTCTGTTTGATCAAAGTCAAAAAACAGGTTGGATAAGCACAAAATATTTCAACAAACAGTAAAAGTATGAGTTATTCCAGTCCAACCATGCTTAAAAAGCCATCATAGTATGTCCAAAAATATAGGAGCATGAAAGTTCGTTGATGCGCTGAGACTTACTTCAATTATAATCAGATTGAAGTAGGGAAATATTGATAGACTGACAATCCCTCAAAAAACGATCTTCCAGCAGTGGCAGATACAATGAAATCCAAAAAGAGCGTGTTCGGATAACCCCAAAGAAAGTTGCAATGTCACGCATGTACTGTAATCCAAATACGGACAGTAACAAACTCTTAATGGAGTATCTCCCAGCAAAAGTAGAAATAAAAGGTCAAAAACGATAGTTTAATAGCCCCAGAAAAGTATCGTTGTCACACACTCCTATACTGTAATCCAATTGCGAACCGTGGCCCCAATATACCAATACAGTTTCCAAAATAAGGTAAAGTCTAAAATATGTTGTAAATCTCACCAAATATCCTGAAAATGAATTTTCAAACGATGCGTACAGCTCGGCACTCACTTGTGGAATATAATCCATATAACAACACCAACATAATTCAAAAAGAATACCTGGCTGGATTCTCAACCCTGTTGTTAGTCGAAATACAAATGGAATGTCCACAAATGAAAAAACCACTGTGCGCAATGATGGACAGCATTCAAATGATGCATAGATTATTAGAAGTTCAAGAAGCAAGAACAATCTGTCGCCAACCTTCCGTGAGGAGCCCTCCTCAACAGGCAAGGAATCAACCCAAAATGGCGTTAGTTAGAAAAGAACCACAAGAACGCCAACAGCCAGCATAATGAAATGATATAGTGTAGAGATCAGCTAGCAAGTACGGCTGATGCACGGCAACCAAGCTGCTATGAACAATAGTATGAAAAAGCCAGCACCTCAAGTGGTTCAAATATAATGATTTATTCTGCAAAAACTAGACCGGTTTCAGCTATTCCAGCTTTCATCAGTAGTTGAAAATCACATAAAAAAACTGCTCCTTATATAATAATGGAAAGTCATGACATCACTTCCTATTTAAAGAAAAAACACATTATTATCTAAACATTGAACAGAAAGAATGAAAATAAGAATTGTATATGAATGAAAAACAGTAACTATACATAAATTATTCTTATTTACATTCTTTCTGTTCAATGTTTAGATAATAATGTTTGGCATCACGAGCTATTTAAGGCTTATCAGACTCAGAAGATTTCACCTAGAGGATTGAGATCAAAAATTCAACCACTTGTTGGTGCACCGGACGATATACTAATCAGGGATTGGCAAATAGCACAGCAAGAAGCAGCTATGGCATTAGTTAATATATTGGCATCCTTTTATGAAAGGACAGTTCATGCCAATACTCTGGATGTTGAAAAAACATGTAACAACTTAAAACAATTTGAAAATCAACCACAATTTCATAGTAGTCTGAACAAACTATCCAAAGAACTGACCACATTGGAGAGTAATCTTAAATCCAAAAAATTACATAAGTTTGCTAGGGATAAAGAGGACTATAGTAAGGGAAGACAATTTGAATCCCATAAAGGTGTGAGATTTGCCCAAGGGACCAAAAGCTTTGCATTTGTGCGTAAGAAAAGACCAAGATCAATTCTCAAAAAATCAGGTTCTTCCAGCAACACCTTCGGTGAGGAGTCCTCCACTACAGATAATGAATCAACCAGTTTGGGTGATTCACCACATAACAAAAGAGGCAGAAGTATGATTAACCCTTTAGGGGCAGGACACACAGGGAGGGAGAAAGCATCGGGGTCAAAAGTCTAGAGGAACTTTTCCAATCAGTAGTGAAATAATGGAATCTCATCAAAATGTGTTAAATATCTCAAAATACACTTTGTCTTCAGATGAATATTCTATTTTGAATAAAGGCTTGGGTTTTATACCTGTTTTTTTTATTGACGAGAGTTCACATGTTGCTGATACAATAGAGTTTTGTAGGAAAATTAATTTACATTTATTTATCAAACAACAGGACAACCCTAACACTTCTCAAAGATCTTCTGAATTTAGATTCCATAAATCTACTTTCAACCCCCCCATGGATAAACATGTCGCAGTATTCCAACAGGCGGTCATGAAGGATCTACATTTTCATTCCAATAAATCTGACAACACTAGAAATAACATATCTTACAGTGAACAACTAGCTTTAACTAGACTCAAAAACAACAAGGATATAGTTATACTCTCTGCTGATAAAGGGGGTGCAGTTGTTGTCATGGACGCCGATTATTATCGGGATGAGGCAAATGGACAACTGTCAAACCATCATCACTACATGAAAATGAGCACTGATCCCACACCCGCATTTAAACAAGAAATTGACCAATTCTTACAAGAAGCTGTTGACACTGGCATTATTTCAACTAACACAAAAAAACATCTTATGGTTAAGGATCCTGCTAAACAATATCTATACTTATTGCCAAAAATCCATAAATCCATTGACAAACCACCAGGAAGACCGATCGTATCGGGGATTGGATCATTGACGGAACCCCTCTCCATGTTCTTGACTGAAAAATTGAAACCATTATTATCAAGTATCAGAGCCAGGATTCAGGACACAACTGAATTCCTACAAATTGTTTCTAATTCACAACTTGAACCTGCATGGCTTTTGTGCACTTTGGATGTGAAATCCTTGTATACCAGCATTCCGCATTGGGCAGGACTGATGGCCTTGGAATTCTGGTTAAACAAAGCGAATATTTATCCTCCCGGAATGAACACATTACTTGTGTGTATGGCCGAACATGTCTTAACTAAAAATGTATTCTATTTTCAACAGGACTGCTATTGGCAGATACAAGGCACGGCCATGGGGGCCTCTTTACCAATTTATGCAGATTTATACATGGGATACATTGAAGAACATATAATTTATGATGAATTGCACAATGTCTATTTACCTGAAATTGACATCTGGAGGAGATATTTGGATGACTGTTGGCTTGTGTGGAAAGGAAGTCCGGAATATCTTGAAGAATTCATGGAACATCTCAATGGTAATATGTGGGGGACTGAATTCACTGTGGAATACAATCTAAATGACATTCATTTTTGGATGTCCACTTAGAAAGACAACCGGATGATACATTAAAAACATCTGTTCATCGCAAATTTCCACAATACAACACTTTATTACATGCCAACAGTCTCCATCCTAAGCATATCATCAAGAACATTCCAAAATCTCAATTCTTGAGAATTAAAAGAATATGTTCTTCAGAACAAGATCTAAATATACATCATGAGGACTTGACTAATAGATTTTTGGCCAGAGGATATCATCGGGAGGCCATCAGTTCTGCAGCAAAATGGAGAACAACACTACCCAGGGAGTCATTATTAACTTACAAGGACAAGGTTAGATCAAACTACCCTGATAAATGCAGATTCATCACCACATATGGTAGGAACAGTCATAATCTCATCAACATTATCAATACACACTGGAGTATACTCACATCTCACCCTCTTTTGGAGGGTTATTTAGGAGAACGCTGTTATTTTTCTTACAAAAAAGGCAAAACATTAGGTTCCCATTTTTCTTATTATAAAAGAAACATCATGCATGATAACACTGCCATACAGAGAACTCTTACAGGAGACAAATTAGTGGGCACATATCCTTGTGGCCATTGCAGTTTTTGCAATTACATATTTAAAACAAAAAGTTTTACAAGCAAAAACACAGGACAGATACATGATATGACAATTTTTGGCAATTGCAGTTCCGACTGGATTATTTACCTTGCTACATGCACATGCCAAGCTTTTTATGTAGGCCAAACATCCAGACAATTTCGAACTAGAATAGCAGAACATTTGGGGGACATCAGGAATTGCAGATCCACTAATGCTCTATATAGGCATACCATCAAGCACGCCACGGCTAAATTTTCCTTTTGCATCATTGATCATATCATGGGAAACAGGGCATTCAAAACAGGATGGCATGAAATCCTTAATAACAAAGAGAAAAGATGGATTATCAAATTGGGTGGGCTTTTCCCACCAGGGCTCAATGACAAACTATAAATTTTCATCTTCATTATATATCTCAACAAAGTTTTCTCTAATGGTACAAGACTATTGTGTACACCGGAACCCTAATTAATGAAATTGTTTGAACTAATCACATTTGTTTTTTCTCTTCAACATCGTATTATACTTATTCATTCTGTCAGGTAAAGTCTCTATTTATTTCTTTATAATTTTATATTTTTATTAAGATGGCACAATTTCTGATGGACAACTAATAATTTATGTATAGTTACTGTTTTTCATTCATATACAATTCTTATTTTCATTCTTTCTGTTCAATGTTTAGATAATAATGTGTTTTTTCTTTAAATAGGAAGTGATGTCATGACTTTCCATTATTATATAAGGAGCAGTTTTTTTATGTGATTTTCAACTACTGATGAAAACTGGAATAGCTGAAACCGGTCTAGTTTTTGCAGAATAAATCATTATATTTGAACCACTTGAGGTGCTGGCTTTTTTCATACTATTGTAAATCAAGATATGCATGAAATATGACATATGTTATGCACTAAGATCCGAACCCTGAATACTAATGTCAGATGTATTACAGTGTGTCCCATGCTGCAGTGCCTTGTGTTAACCTTTGCTTTCTAGATCGTGTAATTTCAAAGGATTACTGCACAGTACACTACTTGTCATGCATGAATCTCAGGATTACAAAGTCAGACTGTCTAACCCAGAAAAAAGTCAAACAAGAAACAGCAATTCCCCGGTAGCTCAGCGTGATGAGAAACAGACTTCCAGTTCATTTTAGCCCACCCAGACATGGTTCAAATCCAGGGAGTAGTACTGAGATATGTGCATATGTACACTCAAGAAATCTTTAATATCTGTAAAAATAGTCAGATAGTAGTAACAGATATTTTCTCCATAGGTCTTACAGGTAATGAAATGTTTGTAGTAGCTGTTTGAAGGGTATAACAATACACAATATACCCACTGTCCACACCCCTGCCTACAAATGACAGCAGCATAGGTACATATACCATACCCTCTTCCCAATACATGTCTGTCAAGTGTCACACTGTCATGGCTAGTGGTCACTGCTGCAAATCACCTTGGATGCATATAGGAATCTAGGTGAACTATGCTAGTAGCAGACTCACATATGATCATTGCAGGGTACAGCTTTTTTTGTCAAGTATGTAACCCTGACATGTACAAGCCTCCTCCAGTAAAGTAGCCACAGCTTACCCGGTCTGCTCCATACCATTACAGGTTGACAGTCTAACAGGTACGTATGTGACACAGAAGCTATTGGCCATAGGTAGATGTAAAGTGAGGGAAGAACTGTAGAGTATTGAGCAGTACTGTTGTGAAAATAGAAGCCAATACAGTTGTTAATGGACCTTTTATTCTCTCCCCCCACCTGTCATCTGCATCAATAATTATTATTCACATACTATGGGTATGTTGTTCTCAAAACCTGTAGTTGGGACATGTGTTCTATTATTGTTCATATATTTCATTGGTTGCATATTAACATACCTTGTTCAAATACCATTATTGGTGACCTATTGCTGTCAAAGTAACTTGCATGCTGTTAAAATACTTACTGTTGTTCCATTTATGCATATCTTCTGTTTGCTATGCAACTATTTCAAATCTGTTGGTTTGGGTTAATGGGAACACCGCATGCTGTTATAACTAATTTTGAAATGTGTTGTTCATGACTAACCAATATATCTTGGAAAACCACAACACCATAGCATGTTTGGGAAGGCAGATCCCAGCAGATCCACATGTCCCACCCCATCTGGCTGTGGCAGTGGGCCCCAGCATGGAACATCCTTCTCTGCTGGTCCTGCACCACCTTCAGGTGAAACTGCCTCACGGGACAGGGTCCCCCCCCCGGGCATGGATGTGGAGAAGAGCCTGTCACCTAAAGAATGTTCTGGGGTATGGTGCACTGCGTCATCTGCTCTAAGTTGGGTGGGCAGCTGTGCCAGATGGAGGGCCACCTGGTGCAACTCGAGTGGCAGGCTGCCCCTCTTGTCCAGCCCATAGCACAGCCACCTTTGGGGCCTTGAAGGTGAAGTGGTGACTGCCCACGGGTGGGGACCTCAGTCCCACTGTATCCATGTGAGGGCTCATGAGCCTCTGATTCCCAGCCATCCTCCCCATCCAAGATGTTTACCACCCTCATGTGTCATATACCACCCCTGTCACCCCCATCTGCTGTCTTGTGTGTCTTGTCTGTCTGCAAACGCTACCTATCCCACTAAATCTACCTTTCCAAACATACTTGCAGCCCTTCCCCAACATCCCATTCTCACCTAAAAAAGGGCATCTGTCCCACAAAAAAATCATTGCTCCATACATTGCTCTACATTTCATATCTATGTACAGTGAAATTAACCAATCTACCCACAAATTATTTTACAAATGTCTGTCACCAACATCCCCCACTGTGGGGTGTGAGGCTGTAAATCCCAAATTCTACACATTATTCACAACTGTTGCTGCAGAAGAAATGTAGAGCTATGGTCCTTTTCTCCACCCATCCTGCACATCCCTAGCTGGTTTTCCTAATGTTTTACCCCCTGCTTGCCCCATTTCACCACTTTCCTATCACCCTTTTTTCTTTTCTTTAATTAAAATTAGCTCAGGTGTAAGTGGGAGTAAGCGGTGCTAAGTGAAGCTAAGAGAACTTAAACGTCTATTAGCATTGCTTAACTTTGCACAAAACCATGCAAATCCACTTACAACTGCTTAAAAGTGGTTTAATCACTCTGTCTCATCAGCCCTTGTTCTGCCCAGCAACAAAACAACCAGCCCTGCCAAGTCTCAAACCTGAGATGGTATGCACTACAATCACAGCAATATACAACTATACTATCTGAGCTCTAAAAGTTTGTAATGCTTTTACAAATATATCATGCATTATGGTCATTTAACATGAGTGAAAAAAAGCATCACTACCAAGTCTTGAACACAGGATTCTGTACACTACCATCACAGCTACGTACCACTACACCATCTAAAGTGTATAAATCTGTAATGTTTTTGAAAACATATCATGCACTAAAGTCATTTAACATAAGGGAAAAATATATATCTGTAGTACTCTTATGTATATATAAATATACATATACATAGATTCATAGGTAGGTACGAGGCTATCTGCCCGAGGGCATTTATAAGCCTAGCCAGAGTGTGTCGGCTTTCACTGCCCCATTGATTAATTAACTGAGCCTCTGTCAAGCAGAGCCATTGAAGTGATCCCAGGGGTGTACTTTCTGTTATCCATCCACTCATCAAGGCTTCTCTTGAAGAGTGTTAGTGAGGGGCTCTACCTAATGTAGTTAGGAATTTTGTTCCAAAGCATGGGGAGTCTCTGTGACAGGAATCTATCCCTCCAGCATGTTCTATTTATTGTTGTGGCAAGGTTTAGCTCACTAGAGCGCGTGGCTCACAGTGACTTGGATTTCTTTAGGTGGAGCATGTCCATCAATTCTGAGTTGGACATGGCTTTGTAAGTCAGGCAGAGATCACCTATGAGTAAGCGATATGCCACTGAGTACAGCCGGAGTTTTTTCAGTCGAGCTGCATAAGACATATGTTTGAGGCCAGTAATCCTCTTGGTGAGGTGCTTTTGTGGTCTTTCAAGCTGTTGGAAGTGTCTTGTGAGGTACATCCCAAATGGGACATTGTACTCTATGATGGGTCTAATGAGTGAAGAGCAGAGGGGAACTATAACCTCTTTATTTCTAGATGCAAACCCCTTAGTAATTAGATGGGCCACATAGAAGGATTTCCTAACTACTTTGGCAATATGATTGTCAAAGGAGAGATTACTATCTACCTGGGTCCCCAGATCTCTTATTACCTCTTCTGTATTAAGGGGGCTGTCACATATGTGGTAATTTGTGGGTGTTTTGTTTTTCCCAAATGGGATAACTATGCATTTTTTGGCATTTAGCTTGAGGCCATGACTTTGACACCAGGTGTCTGTCTCAGTAAGGCCTTTTTAGAGGATGTCCGTGTCAGCCGGAGAGTCAATTATGGCTCCCAGTTTGCAGTCATCGGTGAACTTGGTTAGCCATAGTCCTCCTGTGTTTGCCTGTACTTCTGAGAAATATATGCCGAACAGTAGGGGTCTCAGAACTGAGCCTTGTGGGACACCACTTGTGATTGGTTTAGAGACAGACCTGGAGCCCGCTATTCTTACCAGGTGAGTTCTGTCTGTAAGCCAGTTGGCAATCCATCTTGTGATGTAGGGGTTTATGTTCAGGCTGGTGAGTTTTTCTATAATACCTGAGTGAGGAATGGTGTTGAATGCCTTGTCGAGATCAAGGTAGGTTGTATGAACCACCTTTCCCTCATCTATGGCCTTGGTAACTGTCTCAAAGAAGTCAACCAGGTTTAGTAGGCATGATCTGCCCTTAACAAAGCCGAACTGGGTCGGGTCAAGTGTTTGGAGGTTCCCAGTGTCTTTGTTAATGAGTTCCATGATGATGCGCTCCATAGCCTTGCAGACCAGGCTAGTCAGGCTTATGGGGCGATAGTTACCAGGGTCAGTTGTGGCCCCTCCTTTGTGGAGCGGAATAACCATTGCTGTGCACCATTCTATGGGCACGTAGTCTGTGGAGAGGCTGAGGCTGAACAGCGTGTTTAGGTGGGGGGTTAGTTAATTCTGTAGTTTGTGCAAGATGCAGCCTGGGACACCATCTGGCCCCACTGATGCTGTGTTTTTGGCTTTTGAAAGGGCTGTTTTCTCCTGTGTTTCTGTGATTTCTGGGACACTACACTTTTCCGGTATTGTTGTGGGCCCTTTTGAAGGTGAGAGGGAGGTGAAGTTTGCACTGAATCTAGCTGCCAGTATGTTGGCAATATCAGTAGGTTCAGTATATTTTGTGCTATTTTGCACTATCTCAGAGCATATATGCAAGTTGCCACTTAGATTCTTGACATAGCTAAAGAAGGCTTTGTGGTTATCTTTTGAATCCTTGGCTATTTTTCTTTCGAAGTTAGCCTTGGATGATTTTATGAGGGACCTTAGTTTCTTACTGATACTGATCAGGGATGTCTTTCCTTCTTGGGATTTGCTTTTTTTCTGAACTAGTTTCCTCCTTTTGTTGTATAACCTGTTTATGGCAGGGGTCCACCAGACTGGTTTTCTTCTGTTAGGGGAGTGATTCTTGGTTTTGTTAGGGATGGCATGATCCATGCATCCTTGTAGGTGCTCATAGAGTGCAATTGTAAAGGATTCTGCATCTTGGGTAGTATTATCCTTTAGTGTGGGTGCTGTGAAACTTACCACCTCTGCCTTAAGTAAGGTGAAGTTTGCTTTAGAAAAGTTTTTCACTGTGGTTTCCTTGGTTGGGGGTGGTGGTGGGGTGTGGACATCCAGGGTGATTAGTTTATGGTCTGATCTAACCAGTGACGGGTTGACCTTCGGTGCAGAGCACCTGTCACCCATGTTGGTGATGACCAGGTCCAATATGTTGTGGCCTCTGGTAGGGGAGTTTACCGGCTGATCCAGGGCATTTGAGTTGATAAATTCCAGGAAGAGCTGAGCCTGGGAGTTTGTACTCAAGTAGTTTTCCCAGTTAATGGTAGGGTAATTGAAATCTCCCAAGATCAGGGTGTTCGGTAGGACCTTCATGTTTTCTAGTGTCTCCGGAAAGGTGGAGTGGTGGTCCTGGGTCATGGAGGGTGATCTGTAGCAGGCCACAATTTGCATTGCAGATTTGCCCGATGTTAGTTGCACATGGATGATCTCAGAGGTATCATGCCACTAACCTGGAGGTGTGGGTATCCTTGATGAATATGGATACATCCCCTCCTTTTGTGTTTTGGTCCATATTCTGTGGCCGAAATGTGTGGTATGAGTTATAGCCCAGTAGTGCTGGAGTGCTCACTGGAGCCTTGAGCCAGGTTTCAGTTACTGCACAGATATCGACGTTCTCCATACTTAGGAGTGCTTTGAGTGCATGCATTTTGAGATTTAAACTCCTGGCATTGAGTAGCATAACCCTCAATTTTTTACTTGTGCGGTTTACGGAGGTGGGTTTGAATTTTGAGCCTTGCCTAAAAAAGGCACTATGGGGGAAGCAAGAGCATTGGCCAGTAATCGAAAGCCAAGGGGTGACAGGTGCATGCTGCCTCTTGCGAAGCAATGCTGCTTGTCGAGCATGTCATCCCAGGCTGACAGACACTGGATCCCCTTTGAATGACACCAGAAGCTTAGCCAATTGTTGAACTTGATCATTTTTTTTTATCTTTATACTGAGGTATCATTCTTGGTGAGGGCAGGATGCTACTCTGGGTCAGGGTCATACCCGCCTGGGCTACATGATCAGAGAGCTCTTCCATGTCTGTTTTCATGTAGTCCAGGGAGGTATGGCTCAGGTCATTCATACCAACATGAACAATGACAGAGTCATATTTGTACTTGTTCTGGAGTGACCTGAGTGCTTGTGTTATGTGGTGGATTCTGGCTCCCGACAGGCAGCTAACAGTAACCTTCTCCTTGTCCATCTGGTGAGTGGGGCATCAGTGTGCCTGACTATTGAGTCACATATTACTAGGTATGTTATTTCACCTTAAGGGTTGTGATTGTGCAGCATATTGATTTTGTGTTTTATGTGTTGTCTGGTTTGTGACGGGAGGTGCAGGCTTTGTGGGTGTCTGCTTTGAAGCTCTCTGATGCTTTTGCAGGTTTTTATTTAGAGCCTCCGAGTATGATTTTGTGTATTTTTGTATATTTTTTGCCAGTGCTGGTTTAGTAGGTATATGTGAGGCTGGAGGTGTGGTGCAAGTGTTAACCTTCTCCTCATGACTGTCTGTTCCAGTCTTGGGTGAGGATACCTTAGCCTCCAGTTTGGCTGTATAATTGCATCTCTCACATATGTTAGTGTTTTGTGGTAGGAGGAGAGGGCTGTCTGTGTACATGAGGCAGTTGTAACATTGCCTCAGGATACCCAGATTCACCAGCTGGACTGGACAGTACATCTGAAGTTGCCCTTTGGTCATGCCTGAATAGTATGGTGAGCTGCTTAATCGCTTGGTTGGTGAGGGGTGGATAAAGAGCCTTGCCCTGCTGGGCAGTCAAATGTCGGGGTATATTAGCACTTGCTATTAGGTCTGAGCAAGTGCTGGACTGTAGGATGCTTTTTGAGTGCTTAGATTGAGAGTTAGACTAGTTTCAAGTGAAAAACTGAAGAGGAGATTTAGTGGATCCGGGAATAATTTAACCCTAGCTAACCGGTGCTGCCCAGCGCACAAAACCATGCAACACATTTTTTAAACTACTAACTTCTGGGCTGGAACCACTCCTCCAGGGACAGATGGCTGCTCAAAGTTCCCCTCTCTCACAAGTGAACAGAGAAACTTCCCTCTATCCAAGTAAGGTATAGGCAACTCAGAAACTTTTAACACAGCCCTGAATTCAGCACTAGCCTGAAAACTGGACTATACTAGCTTAGAAAGGCGGGAAACAAGAAATTGATTTTTTTTTAAAAGATAAGGCAAAAACAGTAAAAAGTGCACTTAAAACAGCTTTAAACAACTACAAGCAATCAGAAAAGGCTATCGCACTTTAGTGGGTAGCCTA
This sequence comes from Protopterus annectens, assembly GCF_019279795.1. Taxonomy (NCBI): domain Eukaryota; kingdom Metazoa; phylum Chordata; order Ceratodontiformes; family Protopteridae; genus Protopterus; species Protopterus annectens. The sequence continues at coordinate 900,232,077 of NC_056734.1, read as the reverse complement.
TAACAGTTAAACAATTTATTTAAACTAAAAACAACTTTTTAAAAGTGCAGGCAGTCAAATAAGTACAATATGTGAAAAAAACAAGCCTTTAAGTCACAATAAGTGCTGGAAAATCAGAGTTTAGGTGGAAAACAGTTAAGTACAGCAAGAAAATACAGAAAACTGATACTCAATCACTCCAAAGTCTCTCTTTTAAGCTAGAAGGCTTATATCAGTTTAAGGCTTTCTAGTGCTTTCCAGTAGGTTAATTACAGGAAAGATGGGAAACAAGCACAGATGTGGTCTTTTAAACCAGAAAGTTGAAAGAGATGGACAACTTCCCGAATGGTCAATAAACTACAATTCCTGGGCCAAGAATCACTCCTCTTGTGGTAGACAGGCTACCTAGTACTTACCACTCCCACTGATAAGCTAGAAGGCTGCACTCCAACACAAAGGCTTGGGGGGCTCAGAAGCTTACAAACAGTCCTGGATACAGCAAATCTGTACCTGGACTAGACTAGTTATGAGAAAGGTGGGGATGAAGCACAAACATGGGCTTTAAAACCAGAAAGTTGAGAGAGCTGGAAAAAAACTGCCCAAACGGCCAATAAACTACAATTTCTGGGCCAGAACCACTCCTCTTGTGGTAGATAGGCTACCTAGTACTTACCACTCCCACTGATAAGCTAGAAGGCTTCCCTCCAACACAGAAAGGCTTGTGGGGCACAGAAGCTTATCAACAATCCTGGATACAGCAACTGTGTATCTAGACTAGGCTAGTAATAGGAAAGGTTGGGAACAAGAGCAAGTGCAGCTTTTAAGCCAGCAAGTTGAAAACGATGAGAAAACTGCCTAAACGGCCAGTAAACTACAATTTCTGGGCCAGGAACCACTCCTCTTGTGGTAGATAGGCTACCTGATGCTTACCACTCCCACTGATAAGCTAGAAGGCTTCCCTCCAACACAGAAAGGCTCGGGGAGCTCAGAAGCTTACAAAGTGTCCTGGATACAGCTAATCTGTACCTGGACTAGACTAGTAACAGGAAAGGCAGGAAACAAGCGCAAACACAGGCTTTTGAATTAAAAGGTTGAAAGAGATGGAAGAGCTTCCCAAACGGCCAATAAACTATAATTTCTGGGCCAGAAACCTCTCCTCCTGGGGTAGATAGGCTACCTAGTCCTTACCACTCCCACTGATAAGCTAGAAGGCTTCCCAACAACACAGAAGGGCTTGGGGGGCTCAGGAGCTTACAAACAGTCCTGGATACAGCGAGTCTGTATGTGGACTAGATAAGTTACAGGAAAGGCAGGAAACAAGCTAGGAATTTTTTTTTTTTTTTTTTTCCAGAAAAGCAGCTAAAACAGCAGTAAATACAATTCAAATGTAGTGCAGGCTAGCACATGTATATCAATATTATGGCAAATACAGTTTAATTAAATGCAATTAAATTAACAAATGACTAAAAAACAAGTGCAGAAGGCATTACATTAGAAGGCTACTAACAAGCAGTAATAAGTGCAGAGTATGAACAACTGAACAGACAGCCTGCAGAACAGCAACTAAGATAGCTACAGTAAGAGCAGCTGAATATATATATATATATATATATATATATATATATATATTTTTTTTTTTTTTTTTACACATATACATATATATATTTTTATACACATATATATATATATATATATATATATATATATATATATATATATATATATATATACATACATATATATATATAAATACATATATATATATATATATATATATATGTAAATACAATATTCATACATATATATATATATATATATATATATATACACACACACACACACACACACACACACATATATATATATATATATATATATATATATATATATATATATATATATATATATAAAACAACATCTACTGTAAGACATCTGCAAAAAACCTAACAAAGTTGCGAGATAAAGGGCAAACAATAGTGACATCTTTGAAATATGATTGTTATACATGCAGACGTCTGCTAGAGTAGCATGGTTTGATTTAATATATATTTACTGATAGATTCCAAGTCTGAAACACAAATGATTGTCATCATTTACTGATGTTAATGCTCACATCATCCCAGTGATTTGTCAGAAACCCACAACTGCTATAGGGAACAGACCAATCATATCAGCCACGCATCTGGACAGTGTCTAGACATCTGGACAGTGGAGAGGTATGACTGCAGTCATGTAACAGAAGAGAAAAAACACTGAGAGCTACCAATCATTTCACCCAGCACATTCTGAACCACAGTAAGACCAACATGACACCACCCCAAATCAGCTCTGGGGAATTACCCATGTATCTCCAAATATATCATGCACTATAGGGATGGAACTGTAGGGAAAAGCAGACATTGGTGAATTCACAGCAACATACCAGTACCCCAAATGAACACTAGAGTAGAACGACTGTTTGAACAAACATATCCTGATTGCCAGTCACACACTACACCAAGATATACTGACCCAACTTACAGTCTACTGGGAATCTTGAGGTGTTACAGGATATTTCTCAGTCTGCCCCTACAAGCATATACACCTGATAGACCACCAGCAACTGTAGCACCATGCACACTCAGACAGAAAAGGATCTATGACACTCACATCTGCTACTCTCCCTACTCAGCCCAACAAATGTTTACACACAACACTGCTACACAATCTTGGCAGTCTGTTAACAATGGCCAGACATACCATAACTCTCAGCTGTACAGATTTCCACAGAATGTCCAGGCTGTGGGACCATATTTATGGCCACTGCTGCATACCACTTCCAGGAGTCTAAGTCACTGGTATGATATAATGAGTACGGTCACTAAATGATATACCATACCTTACTGCAGGACATCTGGACAAAGCATGATGTACTTGGGGGACAGGGGGCCGAAAAGATGGACATATTCCACATAATGATGTTACAAACTGAAACAGTTACTGGTGTTACAGGGTTTGTTGTAACATAACATCCCTGGAGGATATGATGTCTTAAACACTAATGGATGTCAACATTGACTGACTATAATCCACACATTATCCTACTGATTTCTCAAAAACAGAAATTGTCTGAGGAACAGACCAAACATAACAGGCAAGCCTCTGGGCAGTCTGTGGACATCTGGACAGCTAAGAGGTATGTCTGAGACATATCACTGTCAGGCGTCAAGTCACGCAATAAAAGCATGTCCAGACAAACCTTGTTAATCTAGCAATTGTCTATGTGTATAACAGCAATGCTTACTTATAATCTGTTCCCAATTCTGGAGCTTTGTCCCCTATGTTGTTGCGCTGTCTCCACATGTCTCATCCTGAGAGGTATTTCCCCCTACCATCTGTGAAGTTGTAGCCCCCACACCTCCATAATGTCTTCCACACAGACAAGGAAAAGGGGCAAGGCCCACATGAAGGACTTAATTATAGCACTGTGTTGCTCTGGCATTGGCTAATGGAAAGACAACACAGCTGTTCTGGATGCAAGTGGAAGACACCAATTGGTGCACAGGCCATCACCTGCTCATGAGCATTGCCTACAAAAGGCAGGCTGCTGACTAAGCAACACAGGTCTGAACCCATCTACACAAAGATGGACTGCAACTACCCAAACCTAACTATCTGCATTATTCTGAGGAAACTCTTCAGTACTATAACAGGTTTGTCAATCACGTAAGCTTGTAATGAAATGCAGAAGGGGGATGCAATAATGTGAAATAGGAAGTTAAACATTAGGTCGCAACAAGACCTGCTGGACTCACATGCTGCTGTCTGGCACCTATAGCCATTCCTGCTTGCCCTGTCTGTAGTGACATGGATCATATCTGTGGCCCCTGAGTCACCCCAACAAAGATCAGCTCATGTATGACTACTACTGGAGTGTCTGTTGTCCAATAAGTGTTGCACTGCTAGGCCAGCTACCTGTGATTTTGTAAATAGTCATATGTCACCTGTGAATACTACTATGATACATATGCTCATCTTACAAATGTAAGAGACTTGTATAGGGTATTTGCATAGTACACAACAGGCACAGAAGTATGTGTTGAACTGTATGTTATATACTGAGCCCATACCTGACAACTGTGCAGATTTTTCAGACTGACCACATGTCTGCCACATATTTGTAGTCAATGCCTCATACAGTTGTGTATTGCCTGGCACATCACTGGCAACCCATTAAAGACTGAAGTCATAACATAGTAGCATAGATTTGATTGTCATACATCATATCCTGCAGAGTAGACCTGTGAAAGTGACACCGTTTTTGCTGGCAACTAAGTGTGTTTCAGCTAGATTTATAAAGTGACACTATTTTCCGGCCATTGCCCACCAGTGATGTGTGCTGTTGTGCAGATGTCCTGCTCTAACAGGAGCTAGGTGTGTTAGCATGAAATCCATGTCAATGCAAGCATACCTTGTCCTGTAGGATGCCAACATTTGTGCAGTCACTGACACCTGCTTTGCAGCTGTATAGAGCACACTAACCTTGCCAGGTTACTCATCCCATCATACAGTTAGACCCCAAATGGAAGGCTGCAAAGCCACAGGAAGTGGAGTGTTAAACATTATCATACACATACACACCTCCAGGCTGACCAAACAGTATGATGCACAGGAGACATCCTGAGTGCAGTTAACAGTTGACAAAACACCTACTCAAATCATAGCTAGTTACAGGCCTCCAACCATGACTATGGACACCAACCACACCTATTGGGACTTGCTGTAATCTGTCAGAATTCAATCATCTACCCTGTTCCTGGGTGACTTCAACTACCCAACCATGGTGTGCATGACCTATGCCACCTGAACATGAATGCACAGAGATTCCTTGGCTTTGTCAATGCAGTGCTTCAGCCAGTCAACACTCATATGGCAGGTGGAAATATCCTGTACCTGGTCCTAATCAAGATGAGTAGCCACTGTAGCACTCCCACAGTGTCATCATCCTTTGTCGATCTAACCACATAGCCATCACTGTTCAAGTCACCATCTCCCCTGTGCCCCCCCTTGTCAGGGTCAAACTAAATTAACTTTACACAAATTACTATAAATCTCCTCATAGCAGATAGAAGTAGCTTTACAGCCAATGTCCCATAAGTTGGAACTAGCAGTAGTGTCCAAGCCCACACCACAATACTATGTGAGCCCCTACATAGCTGTATGTACTTAGCAATACTTGACAGGACAACATCATCTCCTTCAAGATAGGTTAAATGTCTGTGGTGGACATCAGCAATACACAAATACCATAATCAATGGAAATAATTGCTGGACAGGGCCAAAAAGGAAAAGGTTCCTTAATGGAAACAATGCCACCTTGGTCTGCACAAGCAAATAAGGTCACAGGTGAATTACTCTAAGGCTATCTTTGAGTGCAAATTGGACACATCCACCAATGCCAATCACTAGGCCAAGGCCAATCATTAGGCCTTCCACACATATGTCTGCAATCCCAAAGGCAACACACAAATCTGTTCTGTAGTGGTGGTCAATACCAAAACCCGCGGTGGTGGTGCTGCGGTAGCATTGTCGCCTCACAGTAAGACGCTGTCTGGTTCAATTCTCAGCTAGAGCGTCTTCTGTGTTGAGATATGCGTGAATGGGCGTACCTTCGTTGAAGGTTGTGCGTCAGGGCTGGTAACTCAGCACGTAAAAATCAACTACCAATCATTAGCGGACCGGAGTTCCGCTGTGGCGACCCCTAACCGGGAAAAGCCGAAAGACACAACAAGTGGTGGTCAATAACACCACATACACATATGGCATAGATATAGGCAACCTACACATACAGGTGAAGTGTAAACAGCAGCCCCCAGTCCCCCCATTGGTACACATGTGAATGCACAGCACCTGCCCCCTTCCCTCATCATCAAGAAGCAGGCCCGTAATGCCTTCTCATAGTCAGCACACAGAAGTCTGCATAGGCCTGCTACCATCCCTGGCTGCATCCTACATGAACTCAGGCATGAGCTCTCAAATCCATTACACACTGCAGTCAACCAAAGGCTGAGCACTGGTGTCATCCCATCTGCACAGAGGACAGCCACTGTCATCCCTATACATGAAGGCAGAGCAATCCACCGACCTAGCCAATCATATGCACATCAGCCTAACTAGCCTGCTCTGCAAGGGCATGAAAGGCAACATCAAGGACAATATGAACAGGGATATTGGCAATATCAAAATGCCTGAGCACACACAGCATGGTATTGTCAAAGGGAGATTAGGTCTGTTAAAACCTGGTTGAGTTCTTTGAAGTGGTCAACAAACACAAGGACGAGGGAAAGATGGTGAACAATGCCTATCTTTACCTAGCCCAATTCTCTCACAATAATCCCCAGGTGACCAGGATATATACAACTACACAGCTAGGCATCAACCTGTATGTTACCAGATGGGTAGCTAACTGGCTCAATAATAGTTTGCTAACAACAACATGGGAAACACTAACTACCATGGAGTAGACACAGAACGTGTAATTACTTCGGGGCTTATTGGGACCTATGATTTCACTAGCTGGCTTCATGAACAACCAAGTCTGCGAACTCAGAATGGCAATGTCACCATAGGAAACCCGGCTGGAAGTAATGTGAGTATTACGTTCAAACTCAAATTATTTGACACTAAACTATTAAAAATTAAAACAATTACAGCTTGAGTTACAATACTTTGAAATATGCATCAAAGAGAACATTGTCCCAAAAGGACTTCGCACTTGGCAATACCCAACAGGCTTAGAACCAGGATCTGAGTTCTATAAAGATATTATCAATTTATTTAACACTCAAGGCCTGGAATTGCTAAAGATCATGTGCAAACATTATCAAATGCAAATAAATAAATTAGCCGAAGAGGCTGCTGAACTGGAAAAGGAAATTAAAAGAGACACTGTTTTTGACATGTATCAATATGACTATCAACATATTTTCACTAGTATTTCTCAACAACTAGAGAGAATGAAAGAAATTAAACTTAAAAAACTCAGGAGAGACTTGAAAGACTACAAGGAGGGTACAGCTTATCCTAAACCACCCCGCTCACAGTCACGAAACAATTTTATAACTAATAACAATTCTTCTTTTCCTAACCATGGTGTCAATGACCTAGACATTGATAATGTAGACACAATACCACCAAGACCAGGTACAAACCATGATGAACTCACAGAGAATTCTAACAGGGGTAGAAATGAAAATACTGAAACAGATGGCTGGCTTTTTTAATAATTACCAACAACAGTCAAAAAACTTCCAGGGGCGGACGGTGAGAAACCGGAACAACTACGGTGGGAACCAAAGGAAATTTTACAACACCCGAGCAGCGAGCAACAGGATGAGACAATAGAGAATTCATTTGAGTTTGAGATGAATGTAGTGGATGAAATCCCTACAAACTACAAACTCATTGCAAATTCAAAAAGAGACTTTAACATTTACAACTACACTGATTTTATAATGGATGATAGTTTAGTTGCGCTACTTGCTAATGGATTAACTTTCATGCCTTCTAACAGAGGTGATTTAGTAGAAATATTATTAGACTTTAAGTTATACATTAGAAAACTTAACAGTTTTATTAGGCATTGGAACAAGCGACAGGCAGGACCTCAGGGTAGTGAGCACTTACAACCCACCCACCCATCCACTTATTCATTTATTTGAACACATGTGTGAAATAGAAATGAGGAAATTGTTTTATAAAAATACTCATTCTATTAACCACCAGAATGTTTCTATAGATGACAAACTGAAACTAACACAGTTTAAGAACTTACCAGTCCGTATAATGAAACCGGACAAAGGTGGGGGGGTTAGTGGTTATGGAAGTGAGTCACTACATTGATAAAATGACGAAACTTCTTGAAGGACCAGCCTATCAAAAAGTGAGACTGAACGAGTTAAACACAGCTTACAACAGAATAAAGATGTTCCTCAATGATCTGTTCATAGATTCATTGACTGACATACACACCAATAACTATTTAAACCTGCCTTTACCTAGACTTCCCTCTTTGCTTGGGGTACCCAAAATCCACAAAAATCTTAATGACCCCCCTATGAGAGCTTTGGTGGATGCTCGGCAATCCATCACCTACCCCTGTGCTAAAGTGATTGACTCTATACTGAAAACATATGTAAGTAAGGAGAAACAAATATGCAAAGACTCATGGTCATTTCTTGAACAAATAAATGCTCTTGAATTTGACCACGATAAAAACTTTTTAACCATAGACGTATGCGACCTTTACACATCTATCCCACACAACATTGGTATTGAGTGGGTGATAGAACTCATTAGAATGAGAGGAGCAAGTGACTCTGAGCAGAATTTGATCGAACAACTATTGGGAATAGTACTAGAGTACAACTTCTTTGCATTTAATAACAGTATTTACCTGCAAAAATTGGGGTAGCCATGGGGTCTCCTTGTGGAGGCAGTTTTGCCAATTTAGTCATGGCTCACTGGGAACACAAGTATGTCTTTGAAAATGTTAACTTGAAGAACAACATTTCTTTTTACACCCGCTACCTGGATGATATTTTCATTATCATCACAGGGGGCAATGCAGTAGCCAAAGAATTAGTTGAATATTTCAACAGCACAACTGAATTCTTAAAGTTCACCAGTGTTTTCCAGGAGTCAAATACTAACTATCTTGACATCCTTTTATCTAAAAATACATTAGGACAACATTATACAGCTAAAATTTATAGAAAGAGCACATATTCTAATTCACTCTTGCACTTTAACAGCGCTCACACCTTGCATCAGAAAAAGGACAAATGGTACGAGCTGCAAGAATGATCACTATGCAAAGTGATTTTTTAGCAGAGTGCAATAACCTGAAGGACATGTTCATACACAGGGGTTATCCTAGTAAATTAATTGACAATATAATAACCAAAGTCAAGACTAAAAGGGACAAAGGAATATACAAACCCATTTTGAATAAGGGCATCCTTACAACAACAACAGCAGGGTTAGAATTTGATTTAGTTGAAGTAGAACAGACTGATTACGTAACACTTCAAATTACAACCCACTTGAAAGACTAGGTCCTACTGATCAAATTAATAGAAACATTAACTTTGTTTTCACAATTAATTTAAGAGCAAAAGAAATCGTCAGCATTTTGAAGAAGAACTGGCACTTATTTACAACTGACAGAGACATTATTAAAAAAGTAGGAACATCTCCAATGATTACCTACAGTAGGGGTAAAAATTTGAAAAACATCTTGGAAAGTCGACATAACAACATTTGCAAGACAGTGGGTATGTTTCGATGTGTAACTATTGTAAATACATCGACATTGGTAATAAATTCACCATTAGGGATAGGAATTATACATTGAGAAACAAGTTTAACTGTAACTCCAAAGGTGTGGTTTACCTAGCCCGATGCCAACTGTGTCCAGCCTTCTATGTACGTAAAACTGACAGGAGGCTGCGAGACAGGATTTATGACCATATATATGCAATTAGTAGACATAGACAAGAGAATGCATTGGCAAAACATTGTACAGAACAACCAAACCACTCATTTAAGTTTAAGGTTATAGAACAAATTAAAGCTCAAGAAAATCCTATCCAAACAATGCTAAGAGGTGGTTTAAGTTCATTAATACTAGAAAAAATAGAACTATTATGGCAATTACGCTTAGATGCATGCTGACCACCAGGATTAAATGAGCTTTACTCATTAACTTGCATATTAAAATTAAGAAATTGGCTCCGCTAAGATTGAGACAGTTTTTACTGAAGTCATGTATAACTTACTTTTATGACAATGTAAGACTCGATCTTAGACCACGGAGCCCTTCTTTAAGGTTTTGTATTTAAAACTATTTAAAACTACTAAAACAGCATGGTCCAAGCTAAAATGTGGCTTTCCAACCATACAATAGGATCTGTTAGGGATCTAAATGTAGTTCATATTATAGATAAATACGGCCAAACTTGCAAGTTAGGAATTAGTTTACTACTTTTTTAGGACTCACTCATCATCATTACAAGAAGAAGTTATTGGCTTTTTTAGACATTAAACCCCATATAGATGAGGGTACGTAATTAACCAAACTGAGTCATCATCTATCATTCATAAATAGATTACCACATAGTTCACTACTCCTTTAGGACTTTTTTTTTATTACTACAAGAAGAAATTATTACTTCTCTTTTGATATTACACCCCATGTTGATGAGGGTATGTATTTTTATTGTTCAAGGCAGGTCACAAGTTAAATTAAGGAGTTATATATTGTTTGGTATTTGTAATGTTTTTACACCATCTACCACTAGGTTAGCGTTACCTTTGGCTGGATATGTAATAATAATATTGACTTTTTACTTTAATATTAATTTAGAACTAGCCATAGTATTGATGGTGTTCACCTACCAGTGCTTTAACCTAGTGGCATGATTCTTTACTCTTATCCTATATACACATATTTTTTCCTTATACTATTGTCTTTTGTTCCATAGCTTTCCTGCTCTGTTTTAGGTTTCTTATGTGTACAGAACGTAGTATTTTTACTTAGAGCAATAAGATGCGATCTGTAGCATTTTTAACAGTTATAACAGCTAGTAGGAAATAACAACTCGCTGGTGTTTTATTTATTAACTGTTTTACTTTTTGTAATTTGCGGTGTTAAAATTTTGTGGGTACATTTGTAGATTGCCTTTTAAACAGTAGGTTAGAATAAGTTTTGAACTTAGAATGTTAATGATAGGTTATATCCACCATTGTTATGATTCTGTAAACGCACCTGTATATTGTTTTTAAACAGTAGGTTGGAGGTAACTTTGAATTTAGAGCGTCAATGATAGGTTAAACCTATCATGTGACCACAGTATCACCTTTAAATAGTTTAAACCTACGTTGCACTATGATCTGATGAAGTCTGTTTATTCAACAGACGAAAAGCGCTTTATCTGAATTTGTTGGCTTTTTTGTTTTATTTGCTGTGAACACAGTTTTTATTGTTCATTGGTTGCTGAACTTCATTAAATTTTACCAGTACGCTGCCGTTGATCCTGTGCCATTTTTGTTCAATGATAGTACCCACTCAGTCAAAGGAGTGGAACCCACCTCTAGTAGTAGAGTCTTCCAAAGCGGTGTACTCCAAGGATTGGTCTGGGGGCCTGTACTGTTTGAGATATACGTATCTGAGGTACAGGACAAAAGCAGTGGTCTGTGGTTGACCAGGTGTACAGATGCTTGCAAGTTGGCCACTGTTTGACATTCCCCTGCTGATGTGAGCATCCTGCAAGAGGCCCTCACTCAATTAATGACCGGTGCAAGAAGCATTGCCACAAACTGAATGCCAGGAGATGCATCATTCTGCCTGCTGTGACAGATGTCATCCACACTAATTATGACAGTAATAATGTACTGAGCATGCAATCAGGTGATAGGCAACTTGTGCACCAAGGTTGGTAGCAACCTGACAGTTCCCCACTGTGTGGGCACCAATGTATGGAAGGCTGTCTACATGGACCACAACAGAAATATGGGTATGTCATCCAGGAACTAGGAGCCCACAACATCCCTGTACTCCTCCCTTATGTACCTTGCCAAGGACATGCAGCAGTTGCAGAGACCACAGAGGTTCCTGACCAGGCAAATCCAGGGTCTGCAACACCTATCCTATACAGATAGGCTGAAAGCCCTGTCCCTGTACTCAGTCTCATACAGACTAATCATAGGTGACCTGTGTCTGGCATACAAGGCCATTTCCAAACCAGCCTTGATGGCATTTCTGCATATCTGTAAGACAAACACCACTCACGCATCATGCATGCAAGGCTCTCACCTGGTCAGTGACATGTATAGTACTTGTTGCCAGGATAGTGCGGTGTCCCAGACAATACACTGTCTGCAAAATATACTCTCTCCCAATGTCTAGCAGAATACGTGTATAGCCCTCTTGAAGAAGAAGCTGGACAACTGCATGAGGAATGGATGGGACACCCCTGGGATCCCACGTGTGTCCCAGCTGGACAGGGAAAACAGGTGCTGGCTTTGAAGGAGCATGGGTGAAAGTCTGGGCCAGGCTTATGAGGGCATCAGGGTAATAGCCTGGTATCATCTTATGAGGCTATACACCTAGTACTTTACATGTTTAATATATGTATTGCAGACTGTCCTGCAATGTTGTCTGAAATGAATCCCAGTGAGTCTGAATTGTGTAGGTACTGCAGTGATAGTGCATAGCCCTGTTCCTTCATCAGTTATCATCACATATCATTACACTTTGTCATTGTATGTGGTCTGTATAGCAGTAAGTGATCTCTTACAGTACGTGCATATGCACCTGGTTGCACTGTATAGCTCACTCCAATAGCCTTGATCTTGGCCACAATTACCATTCTGCTAATAGGCCCATCACACAGTAGGATTTGTCACCCTTTACTATGGACCTTACAGTAGCAGTGAAAGAGATGGACTGCGGCAGGCAGAACTACAGTAAAGTCTGCCCTGAAGGGTCCATAGGTGTCACAGCTGTGCCAGACTGTACCAGGTCTGTGTGTGTGTGTGTGTGTGTGTGTGTGTGTGTGTGTGTGTGTGTGTGTGTGTGTGTGTGTGTGTGTGTGTGTGTGTGTATGTGTGTCTATCAGCAAACATAATACTGCTGGGTATTAATTTACATATGTTTTCTGCCCCTCGCAGGTGAACACAGGGGTTAGTGTCCCTCCCTCTCACAACCTGATGTTAGTGCCTTAGTGGACTTTCATGTAGATGGTGGTCATAGTGAGGCACAGGTGGGGTTGTTGGTGCATGAATCTGTGCCATTGTATGGCATCCCACTTTCACCCACCATCTCCCAGCATGCAGTCAGTATTCCCACACATACCCAGTCACCAGAAGCCATGGATAATGGACAGGTTAAGCGTGGTGCTATGGAACAGGCTAGTGTGTTGAGTATGACAAGTGTGAGTGTAGACACCTGCCATAGCCATTGACCAGACGAGGTCACAGACAGGCAGATCAACAGGTGTGCTCAACAGAGGACTGCTGACCTTCAAGCCCCTACCACAAGTGCCACAGCAGGTGTCACCAGACACATGTTATGATCCGTCATGGAGGCACAGGCACGTACTGACCACAACACAAGACAGATGCTCAGGGTCATGAATTTAGTGCTCCCTGCCATACATGATGGCCTCCATGGCATTTCATCTTGCCGATGTAGAGGATAAGCAGTAGGGTGAGACATTGTCACTGCTTGATCGTGCAATGACTGTGTTTGAGCAAGTAGTGGGAGTAGGGCATAGGCCAGGTGGACATAGGTCAGCAACATGATCAGCTGTGAGCCCACATAGCTGTGCACATTTCACAGTCCCGTAGTGGCAGTACCAACAGCACTATCGATGGGAGTGTGCTGTCCACACCACACTGGAGTGGCCAGGCATGTTGACCTGGCCATTCTCATCAGGGACAGCAGTCACCAATGGGGAGTAGTACTGCATCTGTCCTTGGGCCAGCAGTGCCAGTGATACTCCTGGCAGATCCATTTCCAGCATACTTACCAGGAGATGGTGAACCATGCATCCTGCCATGTACAGTCCACAGCTGTCCAAAATAGCCCTATATTGGGCATCCACATGGCTTGATGGTGTGCAGACAAACACTCACACATCCCTATCACAGGGCAGTCACCACCAATCAGGCACAGCTCCTTTCCAGGGCCCAGTTGAACATTACCCCTCCGGACACACACACACACACACACACACACACACACACACACACACACACACACACACACACACACACATGATGTCAGCCATATGGCCCAGCTTAGGCCTCTGGCAATCCAACACCACACCCTGTGCATATGATGATACTTGTGCCACAACCCTGTTATCCATATTGTCGATGCACAGACCTGCTCACATGGGTCTGAGGCACAGGGTGACTATAGTACACTTTAGCAATGTCATACGGTGTAAGGTGCAGTCTACTGGCAGTAGTTATGGGTACACATCAAGGTGTATGTACCTTGTTAGCCATGATGCTCTATTGCTGTTGTACTGCTGACTGACTGTAGTGTCACGTACTATATTCTGGTTGTGTTCCAGGTGTCTGTGTGTCTACAGGCTGTGGGCTTACTGACAGTAGCAATGATGAGAAAGGCGGAGTGGAAACACAGTGCCCTTTTCATAGCCAAGGTACAGCTGTGTATGTACATATTTACCAGGTGTGTTTACATGCAATAGTGTGTGAGGGGCAATTGTGGCAGACAGTGTGACCTTGCATACATACCCTTGACACAGCCACTTAAACTTCATACATGTCACCTGAGTGTTCTGTAGGACTGCAGGATCACACATACAGAGGAGATTACCTGGGTACTGACACTAGGTCCCTTGCAAGCTTAGCCATTACTTTAACTTCAACAGATTCAACTATCAGCACCTGTTGCCCCTGTCATTTCTTTCACGTCCACTCGACCATCATGCGGTTGATGAGGGTATGCCTGGTACTGTGTATGACAGGTATGGGGTATGTATTCCTGACACAGTTCATCCTGTGCTAGTCTAACCTGACAATCACCAGCATGTGTGTCTGCTATCTCATATGCATGGCTGGCCTCTCATGCTGGCAGTGCACACAGAGTCATAGCTCTGTACATGGGGCAGCTGGTGAAGGGCTGAGCACAGCCTCTACCTGCACAGTCTTATGAACAATAGGGCTAGATACATGCCAAAGATAGCACAGCAGTACTGTAGTGTTGCAGTGACTGCCACTACTATTGAAGTGGGTGACAATTGCAGGGGATGTTAGAATTGCCAATGGTGAGTTCAGAGGCCTTAACATGTTAGAGCCATCTGACACACACATACACATGGAGGTGACACTTATCAGAGTAAATAACACACATCTGTTCATGTGCAATACATGGTGATATGACCATTGCATGCACCACAGTGCCTTAGTGTTAGAAATTGTGGAATTGTACTTGTACAGTGGATGACATCTGTATGGGTGACGCTAGGTTGGCAATGAGGGAGTTCACAGTGTGGAAGAGGCACACAAAATGGTATAGCCATCACATACACACACTACACAGTTGCCAAAAGACATATTAGTAACCCTACGTATCCACTTGTATGTACTATAGTGCTGTGTACACATGACATGCATATGCCTGGGACCTAACACTCAACCTCTTACAACAGGTAATCTAGCAAATGCCTGCATGGATGGTGGGATAACCCACTAGACATAGCGATTGGTCTAATCTACTGCTCCTATAAACTTGCACAAGTGATAGAGTGACAGACTTTGTATCAGCATGATGTGTCAGTCAGGTACAATGTCTGATGCTGGCATGTGTGTCACTACAGTAACTGCAACATATTTGGAAATCATATCACATGATTGCTCATTGTTAGGGGACACAGACCACATATGGGTTTCAAACATGTGTATATAACATGTATATCTGTACAGATGACTGGTATCCGTTGTGTAGTGTTACATGGTGCACGTGAGGCAGATGCTATTAACATGGTCTTTAAAGTAATATCATGGGTAGGGGGTCAACAGGCCTTAAAATGGTATAACCTACACACATAATAGCCACAGGGGATATGCTTCACACACACTACTAGAGTTGTCAATATTGAGATTAGAACCCCTACCTATCTAATTATTTCTGGTATAGTACTATGGTGTTATTGCACATGCCACAGAGCTTAGAGGGCTGACAAGTGTATACAGGTACATCTAAGGTGAATGACATCAGCAGGCCTTGTAAAGTAGGGCAATGGGAAGTGTACTGGGTGGTACACACCTCAAAATGGTATAACCCATACCCCCAGAGGATATTATTCTCACCCAAACACACAGGGATGATGTGATTCTCACATACGCACACACAGTATCACAGTTGCCAGTATTGAGTTTAGAACCCCTATCTATCTAGTTATGTGTACTACAGTGTTACACAGTTATCACATGTGCCACAGAGCTTATAGGATTTAATAGTGTCATAAGGTATGTCTAAGGTGAGTTACATCAAGAGCACTTGTAAAGTATGTCAATGGGAAATGTACTGGATGGTAAGGGCATCAAAAGGCATTACCCTACAAACACACACGCATTTACCATAACTGAGTGTAGAATCCCTGCCTGTCTAGTTATCTGTACTATACTCACACCACAGAGCTTATAGGGAAGAGTGCTGTTTCAAAGGCACTTCTAAGGGCAATGACATCAGCAGGACTGTTAAAGTAGGGCACTGGGAAGTGCAGTGAGTGGGAAAGTCCTCAAAATGCAGCATCCTACAAACATACACACTTTCAGACTCTTGTGCATACATTTATATGCACACATTTGTCAGAGCTGAGAATAAAACCCCTGTCTGCCTAGTTATTTGGACTATAATGTTACATAGTTATTGCATGCACGACTGAGCTTATATGGCTGAAAGCTGTCCAAAGGTACTTCTGAGGGGAATGACAATAGCAGGACTGCTAAAGTGGGGCACTGGGAAGTGTACTGTGTGGGAATTGCCTAAAACTATTTCACCTACAAACAAACAAATACACACACTCACATTTGCCAGGACTGAGATTAGAAGCCCTACCTATCTAGTTATTTGTACTATAGTGTTACACAGTTATCACATACACTACAGAGCTTATAGAGCTGACAGGTGTCCGCTGGTACATTTAATGTGAATAACAGCATCAGATCTTGTAAAGTAGGGCAATGTGAAGTCTAGTAAGTGGGAACAGCCTCCTAATACTTAAACCTACAGACAAACACACACACACACACACACACACACACACACACACACACACACACACACACACACACACACACACACACACAACGGCAGGTGATGTGGTATTCTAACCTCCACCTCATTATTATTACACAATGGAGCTTGCCTTCATGCTGGAACATGTGACTGGTTATGACTGGTATGCAACTGTCTGCAGGAGGACATCACTCTATGCCATTCATGGTATCTGTGTGTATGACTCACTCTCTGTGTGTTCCACTGTATCTCTCTCTCTCTCTCTCTCTCTCTCTCTCTCTCACTATCTGTCTCTCTCTCTCTTCCCCATGTCTATGTGTGTGTATGCTTGACATATTGTTATCTGTTGCCTATATATATATATATATATATATATATATATATATATATATATATATGTTTGGTTTGTGTATTACACGCAACATATGCAGATGTATCACATATGGGCCACCTACAGCTAGCTGAGGGTAATCCTGTCTAATGTGTGTGTGCAGTGACAGTTAAGGTGTACCTAGATGTCTGTATGCAAAGACGTATATGCACAGTACAGTTATATAGTCTGATGTGGGTTCCAACATGGCTTATGATTGGCTAAGTGTAGGAGCATGCCCAGTATGACCTTCTATAGTGAGAGTGGGAATCCATTCCAGAGATACTTGTACTCCAGTCCAGGGTTTTGTGTGCTACAGCCATACCGCTCAAAAGTAAACAGGAATTCCCTAGTGGTACTGGGTTTGTTTTAGCAGACATTTTCTGACATATCTGACACTGCAATGTATTATGTCATTATCTAGTAACAGACATCCTCAGATCATCACAGTGCTTTACAGAGGAATACAAGATGTATGATGCACAGGCCAGTATTATGAGCCAAACTATATACATTCTTGCCCAAAAAGGCCAGTTGAGAGGTGTGGCTACAGCCAGTTGACTGATGAAGCTATGTAAGCAGTCCAGCAACTTGGTGATATATTGGCTGGGGATCTCCTGCTTGTGTGGTATTCTTCTTACCTGCAAAGTCATGTCCTGGTGTGGCCATACCTCTCAACTGTACACTTTTTGGTCGATTGTCCAGGTGTTTGTCTAGAAGTTTTTTCCAGTCTACATAAACTTGTGTTTTTATGGCAAGTTAGTTGCATATAATTGAAGACTGATGTTACAAAATAATGACAGACATTAGTGTTTCAGACTTCATAACCTTCAGAAAATTCCTGCCAATGCAAAACACCTTATTCTACCAGCTTTCTTAGTATGTAAGGGAAATATTTACAACACATACCTATCATTGTGCCTTTGTCCCACTCTTATTTATGAACTTGTCCAGATGTCTTGCTGTCAGAGGTTGGGGGGCATGGGTGTGGGTACAGTGTGTATTCTACTGTGCAGACATGTCCATTATATGTGTTGTATATTCCACATAGCACTGTGACTTCCAGGTATGTCAGTGGCAGAGGAGAACAGATGTGGTGAACCACTGACAGACAGTTGTGTATAGGTTCATAGGTTGGTACTAGGCTATCAGCCTTAGGGCCTATACAAGTCTAGCCATAACAATTCCCTGGCTATTTCTTCCCACACTATTTAGTTCCCTGGAACCCTGTCTAGCAGGGCAACTGACGTGATCCCCAGGGTGAATTTCCTTTCTCACATCTAATTGTCAAGGTCCCTTTTGAAGAGGGCCAAAGATGCACTTTGTTTGACATATATGGGCAATCTATTTCCAGAGTCTGGGGAGTCTCTGGGTCAGGAACCTATCCCTCCAGCATGTTTTGTTTATTGTGATGACAAGGTTTAGATCCCTGGAGCGTGTGGCTCTGAGGGATTGGGATTTCATTAAGTGTAGCATGTCCAACAGCTCTGGGTTTGACATGGCCTTGTATGTTAAGCAGAGATCGCCTCTGAGTAGATGATATGCGACAGAGTATAGCTGGAATTTTTTAAGGCGGCATTTGCTTTAGGCCAGTGATTCTTTTAGTGAGGTATGTCTGCAGCCTCTCCAGTTGTTTCAGATGTCTTGAGAGGTACATACCAAACAGGGCGTTGTATTCTATAATGGGTCTAATGAGGGATGAGTACAGTGGGATAATGACCTCCTTTTTTCTGGATGGAAAGCCCATAGTGATGAGGTGTGCCACATAGAAGGATTTCCTGACTGTTCTGGTGATGTGGTTATCGAAGGTGAGACCACTGTCCACCTGTGTCCCTAAGTCTCTTATCACACTTTTGGTGTTTAGTGTACTGCCACCTATATGGTAATTCATGGGTACATGTTTTATCCCAAAGGGGATAACTATACATTTCTTGGCATTGAGCTTGAGTCCATGGCTCTGGCACCAAGCATCTGTTTCTGTAAGGCCCTTTTGTAGAGTATCCACATCATTTGGGGATTCAATAATGGCTCCCAGTTTGCAGTCATCTGCAAACTTTGTTAGCCAGAGTCCCTTAGTGCTGGCCTGTACTTCAGAGAAGTAGATGCCAAAACAAGAGCAGTCCCAGGACCGCTCTTGTAGGTATAGGTTAAGTTGTGTATAGGTTAGTAGGGTACCGGCCCTGAAGCCCTTATAACCCAAGCAGACATGAGTGTAGCCCATGTTACAACATGTCAGCACACAAAGCCCCTGTCCAGCAGGGACACAGGTGGGATCACAGGACTGTATTTGGAGTTTCCCATGCACTTATACAGGGAGCACATCACTAGGGGTATTGATGCACTTGGCTTGCTGTTGACAGGAAGTGTATTCCACAGATGGGGGTATGTATGTGGTACACGTATCTGTCATACCAACAAGCCATACTGATATCACAGCCCAGGTTGATGCTGCACCTAAAGGTTGATGGAGTGGGCCTTGAGTTCCAGATGTGTTCCAGTCCCATCAAGGCAGGGTCTGGATTGCTTTGTATGTCAGACAGGTGTCATCTCAGCAGAGTCTGTATGAAACAGGGTGGAGGGACAGTGCTGTTAGCCAATCTGTGTAGAGTAGGTGTTTGGGGTTTGTGGTAAGGCCTTAGTGTTTGCAAGACCCTGGTGTGTGGAGTCTACATGGTTTGTAGTGTGTAGATTTGTGGAGTTCTCATGTGACTTTGCCTCTGAGGTGCCCATTGCTTGGGTTTTGTTTTGTTGCAGACCTCCACTTACATGGGTGTGTGTTGTGTATTTGCAGGTGATGTTTACTCACTCCTTACACTGCTTGGCACCTATGTTACTGCACAATCTGTTCTGGTGTGCACAGTCTCCATTTTTCTGGCCAGTAGTTCATCTTCCCCTTATGTGTGTCTCTTTGTCTTTCTGTTGTCAAGTAACAGGCTTTAGCCACAGTGGCTGCTGTTATGTATTTGTACTTCTGATGTGGGCAGACATGCCATTACATTGCACACAGGGTTGTGGACTTCACACCTCTGAGTGTACGCATTTAGCAGGTTGTCCATCATTGCACCACTCCATTTCCTGTGGTCCTTAGATGGTTTGTGTTGCTATATCTTATTATGAGGCTACACGTGGGCCTAACTGTCATACCATCACAGACTGACATCTGAACAGGCCCAAATATGACAGTCAGACAAACGCCCACACATGGGGACAGGGTGTTAATAATGTTCTGCCAAACATAGCTGGGAGACCAGTTTGGTAATTGCTTGTTTGTTCTTATGGGTTTGACATCTGCTTCCCCACTGTCTGCCAAGTATATTTTAACATGACCCTCATTCTTGTTTTGCAAACAGATGACAGGTAAATGCAATGATAGGACAGGCAGAACAGATATACAAGGCATACTTGTGCACCTTCTGTGACAACCTGTGTCATTCCAGGGGTATGGCTGTTGGCCAGTGAGATGTTGTCAGTGCTGACACAGAAAGGTTGCAGGCTTTTATACACTGGCAGTACACTGACCTTCAGGTACCTGCTGTCCTACTAGGCAGCATACCTCTCAACTTCTGAGAGCCAGATATCTGGACAAAGCCATAAGTAATTGGGGGATAGAGGCCTAAATATAGGGACAATTTTTAAGTATTGGCCTTACAAACCTAAAAAGGTGATTCAATAACAAGTTTGGCATTAGCATGCATGTTTCTATAGGGTATGCAGTCTGACACTACAATCTGTCATTATTTTCTGACCTTAGTCTCACGTGATTTGCCAGTGAATTGCCAGACAACCACTATTTCATTTTATACAGACCACAATTATGATGCAAACCTCTAGACATTCTGCAATAGGTCTGTACAGTTGAGAGGTATGGTAGGCACTGTGTAGGTTACTTCAAGCTGTGTACTGTCTATATGTGTGGCTCCCTGTCCATGTCCTGTACAGCTTTCCTGCATTAACAGATTCTGGCCAGTGTGTAGAACTCCTACCGTAGGTGTAGCTGACATGCAGAATAGTTGTCACTGCAGTTCTTGGAACATGGCCCTGTCAAAGACAGCAATGTACCAGGCCGCTATGACACAACAGCCGAGAGTAAGTCCTGGCCACATCATGACAGTACTAACCACACATATACATAGCACATGGACCCCTGCATATTGGACATGCAACAAGTTATCATGTTGATTGGGACAGCCCTGACAATGTGTGCTATGCTATTTCCCTGCAAACATACACATTACTGCATTTCTATGGGAATATGGGTGTGGGTGGGAGGGCACACCTGTCAACTGTACACATTTGCACAGACTGTGCTGATGTTTGCTTTACAATTTGGTTCCATTTAGCATAGTATTGTGCCCTGTCTTGGAGAATAGAGGAATATCACCAAACACCACAGGTCAGATTTTAATGGCATACATTTAAGTTTCAGACTTCTTACCCTTCAGAGCCTTACTGCAACTGCAAGACCTGCTGTGCTATCACTAAGTCTGTAGGAGGTATTTCACCACTGTCACCATTTGTAGGCCTTTGCCAGACATTTCTTTATGGTTTTCTACAGCTAACTTTCTGGGTGAGGCTGAGGGGTCAGTATGGGATGCACACACTGACATCCATGCCTGTGACCTAGTATGGGACCCCCACACTGACATCCATGCCTGTGACCTAGGACCCCCCCCAGTTAGTTGGCCCACCACATATACTGTAGTAGGATCTGTCACCTTGGGTACTACTGCATAGAGTGTGGAAGCCAGTACTGGGCAAACATTTCCTGGTGTCCCATATAGCTGTCAGTTGTCTGCTGCTATCCCAGTGATCCACTCCATTCCCTTGTATGCATGAAGCAATACCATATATATGCTACTAGAACACACTAATTTATTCATTTATTGTTAAGAAGACTGACTTACCTTGTGCCTGTGGCATTTGTGAGGAAGGTGCTTGAGAGCTGCCTATGTCAGATGCATGCAGTACACTGCCTATACATAGTAAGGTACAGGTAGTATGATGTGTGTGGCATCCATTTTACTGTGTATGCGAGTCAGAGACAGGTGTCAGTCCCTGGGTCCCTACAGTGTCAGTGTGTGTGCTATACGTTGCCTCTTTGTAAAGGCCAGGGCATACTGGCACACCTCCATCTGCCTACAGGTGCTGGCTCAGGCAGTTCCTCCTTTGAGTCCCTCTGTGCCTGTGGGGACCTTGGTAATGGTGGGGGGCTGTGTGGCTCTTCCCTGTGCTGTTCATGCTGCAGCTGTTACTACAGGATCATATTGTATAGCATGGCACATACTATGAACATGTGTGAACCAGATATGTCAAGGAGGCGGAACTGTGACTTGAGCATCCCAAACACATGCTCTATAATGATCCTGGTTTGTGCGTGTGCCTCATTATGTCATTCTTGAGTGGGTGGGTGTGCATTTCTGATGGCTGTCATCATCCACAGCTCCAGTGCATAGCCAGCATCCCCCACCAGATGGCCATACGGGATGTCCACCCTGACAAATTCCTGGTACAGCTGTGAGGAATGTCAGATGTGGGAGTCATGATAGCTTCCAAGGCTGCCAGCAAACACATTAATGATAATGCCCTGGGCATTGCACACGGCCTGGCAGTTGATGGAGTGAAATCCCTTTTGGTTTACCTAGACCCTACTATGTTCACAGGGTGGTGCTTTGATGTGGATGTGCACGCAGTCTATTGCACCCAGTACTTCCGTGTAATCTGCTACATGGTGGAAGAGGCACATATTGCTGGTCCTCTCCTCACAGGTACTGGGGAAGTAAATGTGCTCACCAACATGTGGTAGCATGGCATCCAGGAACTGGTGGAGTAACCTGGATGCAGATGCCTGTGAGTCACCCATAATGTCCCCAGTAGGTCTTTGGAAAGTACCTGTAACTAGTATTCTTAAGGCTACACATACCTTGGTATCCACTGGGATGGGTTCTCCTCTATTGGCTCTGGTCTGAGGTGAGGACAGCACAGTTCAATGCATTTCAGAAGTATGCCTCTGTCCACCCTGTAGCACTCTACTATCTCCAGATCATGTAGCCCCTGGTAGGTTACCCTGGGTCTGAACACTCTTCTCCTCCTCCTCCTCAGTCTGGTGCGATTGTCAGCATTATCCTTCTCACCACCCTTAGCCTCTAGCACATACTGATGTTTCAAAGTGACAGCAGCCCCTAACATTTTGTCAGTTCAAATTCCCCAGATTGTGTACACCAATGGTGCAGAGTTTGTGGGAAAAACCAGACTGCAAGGTGTTTCCACAGTTTATACTGTTGTGCCGCAGATGCTGCTTGTATGATACATTCCACCTGCCAGCTATATTATTTGTACTTGATTGCTTTTATTCTGCTATTTCCCATTTTTTCCCTTCCCATTTCCACCCCTTTTAAGCCCCATGGTGTGCTGTGCACACCCACTGCCTAAATGTAAACAGTTCTGCTATTTCCAGGGTTTTTTTTTTTTTTTGGTTTTGTTTTAGAGCCAGTGTGTGCCGTGC
Organism: Protopterus annectens; assembly: GCF_019279795.1. Taxonomy (NCBI): domain Eukaryota; kingdom Metazoa; phylum Chordata; order Ceratodontiformes; family Protopteridae; genus Protopterus; species Protopterus annectens. The sequence continues at coordinate 900,208,410 of NC_056734.1, read as the reverse complement.
AAACCCGTTTAGCTAAAGTAAACACATTTAAGCAGAAATGGCTCTTCACTGGATGTGAACACACTCCTGATTTCATGAAATAAGTAAATACAGCCTCAGACATGCACCCTTGCTTAGCTAAGCTCAAATGGTAGCCATGGAGCTCCAATGTGCTTACACCAAGCATGACACACCCCCTGTTCATGTCAGCTGTTTTTCCTGCTTACTCAACTGCCTTATAGCTTCTACATGGTTAGGTGCAGCCAGTGATAGTCTCCCATTTTGTGATTCACTACATTTTTCTCATTTGCATACCCCACTGCCTTAGTCCTTTGTTACCCCACTACACCAGAGCCTTTCCCCTTATCAAATATTGTTACCTGTTATTATTTTGTTTCTGCATGCTACCCACTACAATGGCAAAATGCAGATTTCACTTAAAATTGTCTTTTCACAATTTTTTTTTTATTTTTGGCACAATCTTGCTTGCACGCAGCTGTGCTCCTCTTAAATGACCAAAATCGGTCAAAGAAAAAAACAACTTTGATTTTTATTATTTTGCAACTCTTTTGCATGCCAATGGCCATATTTTTGGCCATTGGCATGCCTAATGGTTATAATTCATGCTTTACTTTAAGTTGTTATGCCCCCATCAGTACCCCCAGTCAGTAACTGAATACATTTCTGCAATGGACACTGCTCTGGCACAGATGCCTGGCTGCTTACTGAATCGCTAATTCACCTCATTTGCATGGTTTTCTCCACCAAATGAGGTAATTAGCATTATTCAGTGGTGTCCATGCCAGAATAGTGGTGGCATGCTAGTACATGCCCCCAGCCTTGTTTACTGAATCGCTCAGCGGCCATATTCCGTGCAGGAGCTGGTGCACTATTCTGGCATGGGAAAAACCCTTTATTGAATCCTGGGTAGTATCTATCAGTAAACCCAATGACAATAGGGATAAGCATGGAGAAAATTTAAGAACAAATCCAAGTGTGTTTGTGAAAAGAAGCAAAAAAAGAGCTGAAACTCAAGCCAGATTTGAAAGCTCTTTCTGTAGTGAGCAAAATAACATAGTTAGAAATGAATGTGCTAAATCCTATTGATGTATCAGATAATGAAAGATCAGTAATTTTAGATCTTGAATTAATAAACAATCTTCATAAGGATAAAAATGTGATTGGTTCAACTTCTAATAACAATACTTTGTCTTTAAATGTAACTCCTGATTTAATGTTGGAAAATATTTTTAACTTGTGTGGTAGTAATGACATGACAGATACTATTTATGTTACAGTTACTAAAGATACTAGTCTAGCCAAACTAAAAAGAATGGTAATGGGAAGGGCAACAAATATTGCTAAGCAACTGATATATAATTCTATTGAGGAAAAGTTTGTTTTAGATTCTAAAAATGATGATATCTTGATTCTTGGTGACTTGTTATAAAACACTCTTTCTGAAGGTTGCTTAACTGGTATACATATAAAATCACTGACTTGTTTTACCAAGTTTGAAACTAACTGATGTTCCCTATCTTTTAGAGGGAGAGAGATTATTTAAATGAAATGTAAAGTATAATTTGGTAATAGTACATTATGACACCAAATACATCTGGACTGCACCATTAACTGATATGAAAAGAGTTACATTTCATATTACTGAATTACTGAATTACAGGAAACAATGAACACATTCAGTGGAATATTAACTTTCATAAAATGCAGTGACTATTTTCTATTTAAAACTCATTACTATAACACTTGGCTACAGCAACTGGAAACAGTTTAGATTTTTTTTTTAATTCTGAAGTACTAGGAAGGTTTTATAAATAGCTATTGGATGTGTTATTGTGACATGCTACATTTAAGCCATTATGGAGAAGGCTTTTTTCATGTGAAACGATGAAGTATATCTAGCCTTTTTTAGGTCTGAAGAAGTAACATCAAAGGAAATAGCAGATCTGATTACTTTATAAGTTGCTATGTATGCAATGAGCAAAGGTGAGAAATAAGTATAATGTACTGGCTTTACTGTTATCCTATGAAAAGTTTAAAATTGTGCATACAGCTGTAGCCCAGTGTACTAAATTTGATATCTGACATCATTGTTGGAGCACTATTGGACAAGTCTGATCATAATTATATCACCCTTTCTCTTAGAAAACAATGGTCACCATATTTTACTAACAATATGTTTAATTTTTGGTTATTTATTTGTGAAACAATAAAAAAATATATACTGCAAAGACAGACTAAGAATTGTAGGCATAATAGGGAATGATGATTATGAGTATACAATGTTACAAATATCTTGATTGCAGGAGTAGAAGCAACTGAAGACTCTTTCAGCAATTACTCCATTTTTAAATCATTACCTAAATGGTTGGAGATGGAGAATGATGAAAAGCGTATAAGAAAAAAATGTACCTTCAAGCTTTATGAAAGGTACCCATCAGTTCAAACAAGGTAAAATTAAACTAGTGCCTAAGCATCTGCAGTATCTAATAGTATCAGAAAAGTCTACGTTTAAAATTGAATTAAGTAATTTGAATAATACCAAGGTGTATTACAATTATATTAATTACTTAGAAATCATTTTAAAACCCATAACTTCCTTAATAGCCAGTAATGTTGCTGTAACTGAATTAATACTATTGTTGAGATTTTCAACAGATGCTTTAATGGTGATACTCAAAGACTGAACATTATTAAATATTACATGAGACATGCCCAGTAATCAGTATAAGGAATTCTAATAAATCCATGATTAAGATAAAAAATAATACATTTATGGGTTCAGATAACATTACAGTTATATTAATTAATAAGATATCATCTATTTATCATCTACTTATTTATTCTTTATTTATTTATGTAGTTAGTTAGTTATTGCCTTTTGCTTACTGGGATGGTCTGACTGGGCACTCTGACCCATTTTCAGCAGACACCCATGGAAAAAGACACCATTAGTGTTACAAAAAATACTAAAATTACAAATAATTTACAGAGGAAATAAAATCAGTTTCTTAGCAATAGAAATGTGTTTTTAGAATAGTCCAATGTGTAATACAATCAAGGCAGAGATTAATGTAATTTGATTTCTGTAGAAGTATTATAGAATAATAAACAGGCTGTATTTATATATGCAGCAATATTCAAATTTAATTTACAAAGGACTCATGAAAAGCAATATACAGTTACAAATATGGATAGGATTTATCTACATTTATAGGATAAGGAAGGAGAGCTGGAAAGTTAGGGTTGGTGACAGTCTAGAGATCTGAGGAGAGACAAGAGAGAAGAGAGAAGGAAAGAGTCAGTCAGGCAGTAAAGAAGAAGAGAGGCAGAGACTAGGTGCTGTTTTAGGTTTTAATTAAAGGTAGATTAACTTGTGTCGTGTTACAGTGGGATAGGCAGGTAGTTCTACTGTCTGCTGATATAGGATGTATATAGTGAGTATCCTCCTATATAATGAGATTTGGACGTTATTAGTAGGCTCTGGTTACCTGAGCTAAGGCAACATGGTGGGGAATAATGCTTGAAATGCATTTGTACAGAAGGGTATATATGTGTTTGGGTATTATTTTGTGGGTAATGTGAAGATGAGTGAATGTAAGGTGAATAGGTAGTTCGAGCCAGTTATGATTCTTTAGTGTTAAGCAATGATGTGTACAGTAGGATGAATTAGCTGCAAACTTGACTATTTTGGTAATGCTGTCTGTAATTTATTTAGTAAGGTGGCTTAAATGTTGATTAATATGGGTAATGCATGGAGAAGGGACAGGAGAAACAGACCTCTCAACTGTACTGAATTCCTCAGTATTTGGGTACCACGAATTCCTGAGTGACCCCTTTAATTCCCGATTTTATTTTTGTATTGCCAGTTTGCCACTTTAAATTTATGGCTGACATCACCACTCACCACCAGCCTAGAAGGGTGTGCTTGAAGACATCAGCTAGTGCATGTTCCCTGTTAGACTTGGTCAGAATTTATTTTGATCTATATGGGGGAAACAGCAATGGCGGAGATAAGTTTTGCAGTGTCCGCCCACATGGCTCAGCAAGCCTCCAGGTAAGACAAAAAGAATTAATGGGCCTGTTTGCTGCTTAGTGGCATACCTTTTTACCCTTTCTGTTGGCTGTGGTATTTTTTTTTTATTTTATTTGCTGTCACTGCTGTGAAAGTAAGTCTGGGGCCAAACAAATTGTATGTATTTGCTGTGTGTAAGTAAGTCAGGGCCGAACGAACTGTGTGCATTATCTGCTGCTAATCCTGCTATCCATTTATTTTACAATTTTCTGCTGTCCGTTTAGCTAAGCAAGCTGTGTGTATTATCTGCTGCTGCCCGTTCAAGCCAGCTGTGCTCATTGTGCTGTATTTATATATGCAGCAATATTCAAATTTAATTTACAAAGGACTCATGAAAAGCAATATACAGTTACAAATATGGATAGGATTTATTTACATTTATAGGATAAGGAAGGAGAGCTGGAAAGTTAGGGTTGTCCATTCAAGCAAGCATTTTATTTTATAATTTAAGCAAGCTCGAGAACTTATTTCTGTTTTTTTTTTTTTTTTTAATCTGCTGTCCCTGCTTTGAATGTAAATCCGGGGTCAAAAGAAATGTGCATATTTGCTGTGTATAAGTCCAGGGCCACTGTTATTGCCCATTATACCATGACCCCCCATTAATATTCCAAAACGTGCATGCTGATTGGCCAGCGTGCATGTTGTAAATTGACTTATACTAATGGAAAAAGGTCCGGTCGCCCGCACTTTTTCCATTAGTATAAGTCTCTTTTAAAACACTGTCTTGCTATGTTAAAAGAGTTTAACATAGTGACACAGGTTTAAAAGCAACGGAGACCTCGGTTGCTTTTTTTAAAGCTGTCTCGGTATGTTAAACTCCTTTAACATAGCGACACAGTGTGTAAAAAGCAACGGAGATCTTGCTTTCTCCGTTGCTTTTTTTTTAAACCTGTCTCGCTATGTTAAATGGGTTTAACATGGCGAGACAGCTTTAAAATAAGCAACGGAGATCTCCGTTGCTTATTTTAAAGCTGTCTTGCTATGTTAAACCCATTTAACATAGCGAGGCAGGTTTAAGTTAACGGAGAAAGCAAGATTTCCATTGCTTTTTACTGTTTTGCTATGTTAAATGGGTTTAACATAGCGAGACAGCTTTAAAATAAGCAACGGACATCTCCGTTGCTTATTTTAAAGCTGTCTCGCTATCTTAAAACCCATTTAACATAGCGAAACAGTAAAAAGCAATGGAGATCTTGCTTTCTCCGTTGCTTTTGGCCACAGCTCTGATGTACTGCGTAGGCATGCACAGTACATCAGAACTGCCGCGGATACCAGCCAGCTGCGGAAGGGCAGCAAAGAGGCATTATACAATGCCATTATTTAAGAAAAGTAATTATTTCTTTTCTTAAATAATGTCATAGTATAATAGCAATAACCCACTTCTGGGTGTGGGTAATGCGGGATTTACCAATGGTTGTCTTTGTTTGGTCCCGAGGGCGACCATGCCAACTGTGGGTAAATCCTGCATTACCCACACCCAGGCGTGGGTTATTGCTATATTAAGTTCTCTCTTATTTTTTGTTTGAGCAAGCTTGAGAACTTATTTCTGCTAAGTCCAGCCAAAAGAATTGTATGTAAGTAAATCTGCTGCCTGTTTATTTTACAATTTATGCAGTCTGCATCTGCCGCCTGTTGAAGCAAGCATTTTCTTATTTCTTTCATGAATGAAACTAAGTCTGTTATACAAGCATCTAAGGAGGAGTTGTGTGATTAGCCGATTCCCTCCTGCAAGTGTGTGTGTGCACCATGCCCATTTATTTTACAATTTAAGCAATCTGCATAATTCTGCTGCTCATTTAAGCAAACATTTTCTTATTTATGCTGTGAAATGAAAGTAATCAGCTGTCCTTTTTAAGGAGGGGTTGTGGGATTCATTCAGCAAGCATTTTCTCTGCTGCCCATTTCTGCTGTGTTTATTCTCTGCATCTGCCGGGAGCCTGAGTCCCCTGTTACCCACACCATCAGTGTTTAGTTGAAATGCTTGACTCTTTGCTCTGTCCCTCTGAAAATGTGTGGTTTTCTAGCAAATTGACTATGTTGATGTAAATCAATGACATCTGGACAATTCATTTCAATAAGAATAAGTTATACAAAGAACATTTCAAAGCCTTTATAAAGTATTAATCTTAAACAGCCCTATAAGTTTGAAACCTCAGTCGAGTTACCTTTTTAATATTTGTGTAATGTTAAATATTTTCCACAATTATAGCATAGTCCCTTTTATAAGAACTTTGTTGAAAATGACAAAAAATAAACAAAAGTGTAAATGGTAAATAAAGACAAAGCCTGAAAGTCATAGTATAAAGACAGAACACAACAAAAAGTGGCAAATTTTTAGAGAGCTTAATAGTCGATGTAAACAACAGGTCAAACTGGACAAAACTGCAGTTTTTCAATCAATTCAAGGTAAACATCACTACAATTCAAAGGGATTCTGAACAACTATAAAAACCCTACTATGCCACAGTCAAGCCTCCACCTTATCTCCTACCACAAACAATGTCCTGGACCCTATAGCCACCTATTCAGCACACCTTTCATTCACTCTGTCCTCTGTCTATTAGAATCTTAGCCACCCTCCCATCTCTCTACCCCTGCTAACAAGACTTACAATGCCCCACGCTTTTCTTTCCACCAAATACCTACCTTAAAGTAGGATGATGCTAAAGATTTTCTTGATGTGTCTGTGAGGTAGGGTTTGTTTTAATAGAGGGAACTCAGTTTTTGATAAGTTTTCTTGATGGTCTGGCTGATATGCAGGTCAAATTTTAGGTCACTGTCTATTATGACTCCTAGTAGTTTGGTATTTATTATAGTTTCTATAGTGGTGTTGTTTGTTGAAGTAGTATTAAAGGGTATACAGGTTTCTGAAAGACATCTGGGTGTGAAAAGCATTAATTTTGATTTGCTTTTGGCATTTGGGATTAACTGATGAGACATTATCCATAATTCTGTGCATGCAAAGGAGTTTTGAGTCATTTGTTGAAGTAGTGGAAGAGCTGAGGGTGAGCAGATGATTTTGGCATCACTGGAATATTTTCTAAGGTGGCAGGTTTGCTGGCTTTGTGCTGGTTGTTTGTGAAACTATTGAAAAGTACTGGGCCTAGAATTTCTCACTTGTGGTACACCAACAGAAACAGTGGATAGGTCCTGATTCCATTTTATGGCCTTTTGTCTGTTGGAGAGATAGCTACAGAACCAAGTAAGAGCTGAATGAGACAATGATAGGGAATATAGTTCATTGATTAGGAGTTGGTAGGATACTGTGTCAAATGCTTTTGACAGATCCAGGAACAGGGAGGATATTAGGTTACCATTGCTTCTAATTATATTTATGGTTTATGAGAAACTAAGCATAGCTGTTGCTGTGCTGTGGTGCCACATAAAGCCTTGGTGTGTGGGGAAGAGTCGTTTATTGTTTACGAGATAGGTTAGGAGTTGGGAAAGTATGCACCTTTCTAAGATTTGGGCCAGATGGGAAAGAATTTCAATGAGGTGATAGTCTGGTATGTCTGTGGCTGATCCACCTTTGTAAAGTGGTATAATATGTGATTTTTTCCAGATAGCAGTTACATAGTTTTCTGTGATAGATCTATGTATGAGTATTGAGATGGGGTGTACCAGGACACCAGCAGCTTACTTAAGAAACTTGAGTGGGAGTTTCTCAATAGCTGGTACAGTGGTTTTCAGTTTTTGAAGGTCATTTTTGATAGTTTAGGTCATACCTCTCAACCTGGAAACATCAAAAATCTGGACAAAGGCTCATGAAAAATAGGTACAAATCTGTATGCTGGTTAACATAAAATTTGCATACATAATTATGTAACCCCACCCACCCCGATGGAATTGTGAGATACCAATTTTCAAATGCAAACCGAAGAACATACGACCAGAATATGGTCCAGGCCCAGACTCTGCAGTAAATGGTAGCCAGTTTTTTTGAAATGTGTAGCAATGATGTTCAGTGGGAAGGGAGAAGATTAACCTTAGGATTTTGTTTTGGCTGACTTGCAGTATATATGTTTTATGGTAAAAGTAGGGCATTTAATGGTAAGCAATATTCTAATCTTAGCAAAAGAATATTATAGTTTGCTAGGACTCCAAAAGTCATTTTCCATGGCCTACTGATCAGTGGAGTAGCTAGAGATTGTGCCTCCTGGGGCTGTTGTCAAGTTTGCCGCCCTTCCCCCCTCAAAAATCATGGTTGAATGGGGCCTCCCATAAACAGCTGTCCCACCTGCAGCCATTCCAATGTCATATTACTTGGCTATTTTGCCCCATTTACCATAAACATTGTAATGTGCATACTGCTTTACTGCTACAATAATTTGGGTTTCATTTAAAACTTTAAATTTTACATTTTATAGCACAAGCACTAATAGACATCTGCTAAACAAAGCAATACAGTCTCACAATGAAAATAGACTTAGCATTAAAACTTCTCTGCCCTTGAAAGCAAACTCACATTCATTGAAACAGCATTAAAACCCACATTCAAAGAAAATGCATCTGACCAGTGGTAGATAAAGATTACCTTTGGGCCCTTGCACATGAAACATAACACCTTCCTGAATGTATTACATTATATTCCTTGTATAATACAGCACACTTAGTAGAGCGCATTTTAAAATTATTGTTTTGAACATTTTTCCAGTTAAAAAAAAGAAATAAAATGCATGAACCAATAATAAAACTGCCCAATTCAGAAAATTTCCATCATAAAAGTCTACTTAAACTTCTACAATCTACCAGTATCAGTAAATATGCACAATCTCTGCAGAAGTAAATGTCATCTAAATAATTCCACATTAAAGAGATCGGTAACTAATGAAGAGGTTGCTGCTAGCAAACATCCTTATATTTCAATGTTTCATCTACAAATAGTGCCTGTTGCCTTTGAGGAATAAATTGCCTATGTTACATTAAAAAAATGATAAGCTAGTAATATTACGATAGGGAATAGATGGCAAACTGATAACAGGTTCATAGTTGCTAGGTATCTCCACCAAAGAGGACATTCTCAGGACTGCAGCATCCACCCCCTTTCAAAGTACAACACAGTACAGTATCAGCAATCCATCTACATACTGTGGGAGCACAACCCACAGCCTTCTGCATCAAAATACTACTAACACAAACAGACTTGGCATAAGCAGCAGTAAATTATTTAACATTCGTTTACCAGCAATGTCCGACTTGGAACAAAGTGAATTTTCAGCAGAGGCCCATGGAGAAATGCTCTAGACATATGCCTTTGTGATGTGGGAGGAAACCAGAGCACCTAGAGGAAACCCACACAAATGCAGGGACATGCAGACACCACACAGAAGGCACCCCAGCCAAAAATTTAACTGGAGAACCTTTTGCTGTGAGGCAACAATGCTACCACTGCACCATCCTTTCTTCTCATCCTGAAGAACTATGCAGCACAAGAAACCTCAAAAATCCAAAATTTATTGGGGGGGGGGGACAAAGGCACAAAACCAGGGACACATTTTAAACATTACTTGTATAATCTTAGAAAGTTGCTAGAATAAAATGTTGTGTTGCTAGAATGAAATGTTGTTACCATGTGCTTCCTGAAAGCTAGAAAGACTGAAACTTAAACGTCTATCATTTAGTGAATTAATTCTCACTAATTTGCTAAAAAACCACACATCTTAAGAGGAACAGACCAAAGAGCCAAACATTTCAACTGAACACTGGTGGTGTGGGTGGGGGGAATTCAGGCTTGCGGTAGATGCAGATAAAGCACACAGCTCGCTTTCACAGCAGAAATGGGCAGCAGAGAAAAGTACAGTTGTGTACTCTTACCATAAATGTAGATGTTCGAGTGTGTTCACTGTTGCAGTCATCACTGTAGGGTTCTTCCTGCCAGCAGCAGCCCCCGATCGGCCAGAATCCCAAAGTCTGGATCGGGCGCCAGCTGAGATCGCATTTATCCTGACGTCAATGCACTGGAAGGTATAAAGACCTCAGCTGATGCCATTTCCCCAGTTTTTCTTGCCCCAGATGTCAGGTGCCCAGAAAGAAAAGGCTAAAAAAGAAACCATGCCCAAAACCTCAGCAGCCAAAATACCTCATAACAGACAATACTCAAGGAAAAAACAAAAGAGGGGATAGGGGGGAGGGTAACCCGGACTGCAACAGTGAACACACTCGAACATCTACATTTATGGTAAGAGTACACAACTGCACTATGTCCTTCGTGGTTCACTGTTGCAGTCATCACTGTAGGGTTGAGTCCCAAAGCTAAGAAAGGGTGGCTGGAGGAGAAACAGAGGGAGCGGTCACAAAACCTTGCAAAACCGCAGAAGCAAAACCTACCCTGGATTTAGAATAGAGAGGGAGGTTGCAATGCTTAGAAAATGTATGTACAGAACTCCAAGTAGCAGCTTCCAAAATATCCTTGGTAGGAACCCCACAAAGAAAAGCTGCTGAAGTAGCAGTAGCACGGGTAGAATGAGTCCTAACATTAACAGGAACCGGATTGCCATGATAAGAGTAACAGAACTTGATGCAATGGGCAATCCACTTGGAAATAGTTTGCTTAGTGATTGCTTTCCACTGAACAGTAGGAGCATAAGCGACAAACAACTGATCAGATTTCTGGAATATCTTGGTCCTGTCCAGGTATAGACAAAGCTGTCTGTGCACATCTAGAGAGTGCAAAAGACTTTCTTCCTCACTTTGAGGATTAGGACAAAAGGTAGGCAAATGAATAGACTGATTCAAGGCCACTGCCAAAACCACCTTGGGCATAAATGTGAGATGAGTCCATAGAGATACCCTGTCCTGATGAAAAATAAGGAAGGGTTCCACAGCCATTAGCGCTTGCAATTCCGAAATTCTCCTAGCAGAGGTAATAGCTAAAAGAAAAGTAGTTTTCCAAGACAAAAATTTTAAATCCGTGGAAGCTGCCGGTTCAAAAGGAGACAAAGTTAATTTCTCCAAAACATAGTTAAGATCCCAAGTGGGAACATGAGCCCTTATAGGGGGCCGAATATTCTTAGCCCCTCTAAGAAATTGTTTAAGTAACGGATGAGAAAAAAATTGGAAGATCCGTATCATAATGTGCAGAAATAGCAGAAGCATGAAGCTTAACAGATGAAAAAGATAGGCCCGTATGTAATAACTCTGTCAGATACTGTAAAATCAGAGGAATGTTCAGAACAGAAGAATCTCCACCCTGGACTTGACTCCAGGAGCAAAATCTTTTCCATTTTCCCACATAAGATTTTCTAGTGCTGGGCCGTCTAGCTTCAAGGATTACATCCAATACCTGTTTGGAAAGGGCAGAGGTGTTTACAGACCCTGGATCCGCCAGGCAGCTAGATGCAGAGTCTCGACATGACTGTGCAGTATCCGGCCGTCCCGTTGAGACAGTAGATGAGGGATTTGAGGCAGAATCCAGGGAGGCTCCTGAACCAAGTTCATCAGAGTGGAATACCAGAATTGCCGAGGCCAATTGGGAGCCAGTAGAATCATGTGCGGTCTGTCCTGTTTTATCTTCAGAAGTACCCGAGGTAGAAGAGGAAAGGGAGGAAAAGCATATACTGAGAGGTGTTTCCAACTGAATGAGAGGGCATCCACTTTCCATGCTAGTTTGTGGTAGGTCCTTATGCAGAATGTTGGAAGTTGATGATTCTGAGGGGATGCAAAGAGATCTATGTCCGGACATCCCCAAGCCTTTATAATCATCCTGAATATCCGAGCATCCAACATCCATTCGTGTGGATCTGAAATGCATCTGCTCAATGCATCTGCCAGAGTGTTGTCTTTCCCTGGCAGGAATTGCACCTGTAAGTCAACACTGCAGGTCAGAGCAGTGTACCAGAGGTTCATGGCTAATCTGCACAGGGGGGTAAGAGTGAGAGCCCCCCTGCTTGTTGATGTACCACATCACTGTAGTGTTGTCTGTCCATATCAACAATTGTCCTGGTAGAAGAAGGTCCCTGAAGGCTATCAGGGCATTCTGTACAGCTAGCATCTCCTTCAAATTTATGTGCAGGTGCATTTGCTCCTTCGTCCAAACACCCTGAAGACATCTCCCGTGCATGTGGGCTCCCCATGCATAATCTGAAGCATCCGATGTCAGAACTTGGTTGGTCGGCAGAGGACAAAAAGGCTTCCCCTTGTTCTGTAGACAGGCTTCGGCCCACCAAAGAAACTCTTGCTGGAGACAAGGCAAAATCATGACCACTGTTTTCAAACTGTGGTAATGCTGAGACCAGACACTCTTGAGGTACCACTGCAGTTTCCTCATATGCAGCCTTGCATATGGAATTAGCAGAATGCAGGAGGCCATGTAACCCAAAGCCTGCAGAATTTTTCTTGCAGTCAGCTGTTTCATTGAAGCCAGGTGTAGGAAAAAAGAAGCCAGTTGCACTTTTCTGTCTGGTGTCAAGGAAGCCATCTGGGTTGAAGTACTCAGGAGAGCACCCAGGAAAGTAATCTGTTGTGTGGGTACCAGGTTTGATTTCTTTAGATTCACTGTGAAACTGAGGCACTGAAGAAGATGCTGCACAAAGGCTAGATGCCAAAGTAGAGTGTCTTTGTCGTCCGCTTGAAGAAGACAGTCGTCCAGATAAGGGTAAATTTGAATCCCCTTCTGTCTGCAAAACGCCATTACTGGTGCCAAACACTTCGTAAAGACCCTGGGCGCAGTAGACAAGCCAAAGGGCAGCACAGAGAACTAGTAATGTTTCGAGCCCACTTTGAAACGCAGATACCTTCTGCACACTTGCCTTATAGGAATATGTAGGTAAGCTTCTTTTAAGTCCAAAGTCACCATCCAAGCGTTCTTGTCCAACATAGGCAGCAGCTGCTGCAGAGTGAGCATCTTGAATTTTGGTATATCTAGGAAGGTGTTTAGTACAGAGAGGTCCAGGATTGGTCTCCATGAATTTTCCTTCCTGGGAACCAGGAATAGTCTGGAATAAAAACCTTGCCCTATTTCTAAATTTGGCACCAGTTCTATGGCCCTCATAGCCAGGAGGGTCTGAACCTGCCGTTGTGCCTCTGCCCACTGATGATTTGGCAGGTCTGGCCAACCGTTCAGTTTTGGCAAAGTGTGGAAATGAAATCTGTAACCTCTTGAGACTATGTCCAGAACCCATTTGTCCCAGGTTATGTGGTTCCAATTTTGATAAAAAAGAGAAATCCTTCCCCCCAAAGGAGCTTCCAGGAGAGGAGCCCCTGGAACCAGAAAGGGAGAGTCATAAAGACTGTTTTCGGTAGAGTTGAGACTTATCTTCACCTTCCTTGGGAGAGGGAGCACTCCACTGCCTATTCCTAAAATGGGACTGTGACTGTCCCCTACCTCTGGAACACCTGAATCTGCCTCTATGAGACCTGTCCAGGCCCGGAAAGGACCAAGGTTTAGTTGGCCAGTGTCTGCTAAATCTAGGAGGTTGCACCTGTAGAAAATCCTTAACCATTTGCATAGATTTGGCTTTGTCTTCCATTTTCTTCAATACCTCTTCAGCTTTGGACCCAAACAGAACATCGTGCTGCAAAGGGGCATCCAAAATTTTGGCTTTAATTTGATCCAGCAAGCTTTGATCCCTTAACCAAGGATGTCTTCTAATAACAGCGCCAGTTGTTGCAGCCCTACAAGAAGCTTCCAAAGAATCAAAACCACAATGCAGGGTATGTTTACCCACTTGTTCAATAGCATGCAATAAATCCTGTAACTCCTGATTATCTGCACCAATAGACACAGCTGACATCTTTTGTTGAAATACAGACAAAAGGTATTGCTGATATGTCAGCATATGAAATTGACAGTTCAAAGCCCTAATAGACAATGTAGCAGAAGTATAAACCTTTTTACCCCATCTCTCCAAAGCCCTGGACTCTTGGTCAAAGGGAATAGGATTTTTAGCAGAGGCCGCTTTAACACCCTTAGGACCCTGAGAAATTGTTTCCAGATCAGGCGAAAGATTTTTAAAAAGAAATTTATGAGAATCTGGAACCCTATAATACCTATCTGGTTTGGCCGGAGTAGAGGGAAAAGAATCTGGAGAGAGAGAAGCTTCCGAAAAAACATCATCAACAATGTCAAATACAGGGGGAATAGCCAGAGGCTTATGCTGTGGGAGAAGAAGAAAATCCCTAAGCCTTTTCTTGGATTCAGAGAATTCCTGCCCTTCCCAGTGAAAATGCACCCTCATATCATGCAAAGTTTCACCAAAAGAATAATCCTCAGGAGGAGAGGTGGAAGGAAAGGAATCTTCAGCATCAGAATCCTCATAAAGAGGAAAGGAATAATCCTGCTCAAGGGAAGAAGCAGAAGAAACAGAAATTTGGTCTGAAGAATCATAATCGGACTGTAATTTAGGCTTCTTGTCAGGAGGGGGATGAGAACCCCTGATCATAGTTAAGAGATCTTCAGCCATCCTAAGCATCTGCCTCTGAGGCCTAGGACCCTGATCAAAAGGTACCTGTGCTAGCCACTTCACTTTAGCTGGAGCCTTATACTTTGACTTAGCATGTAAACCCAAATCCACATTTACAGAAAGCTGTGAAGGCCTGAGAACTCCCTCAGAAGCCAGACCCGCCTACCAGCTCTGGACCCAACTGAGGGAGCAGTATCCAAAGGTCCAGTCCCTGGCAATTCTGAAGACCCCATCAGCTCCACACTGGAGTTGGTACAGGCAATTGGTTCAAAAGAGGCGGACGACAGGGGCTGCAAAGGCACCTCACTGACGACCGACGAACCAGCAACTGGCAATAACTGAGTAACATCCTTTGCTGTGGACCTCGGAGGCCTGTCTGCATCCCTGCACCTCTTACACACCCCAGAAGCCAGAAAAGAGTCTGAAGACATGTTATAATTAAACATTTTTCCAAAATAGCAAAAGGCAAAGTTATATCTACGCCTAATAGTACGCTGATTAAATCTAGCACAAAACACACAATTAGCAACGTCGTGGTCAGGACCCAGGCAGGGAATACAGTAAGAGTGAACATCCCTATGAGATATTTGCTTCCCACAAGAAATACAATTATTAACTTTTTCTGACATCTGACTGGTGCAAGAAAAAAACCTCCCCAACGGGGTACTTATCTGTAAAAAAAGAAAATCCTGGGATTAGATCCAAAAACAAACAGGAACAGGCCGACTGGCATCAGTGAACTGCAAAGGGCACCACGCAGCAAGAAAAGCTGGGGAAATGGCATCAGCTGAGGTCTTTATACCTTCCGGCGCATTGACGTCAGGATAAATGCGACCTCAGCTGGCACCCGATCCAGACTTTGGGATTCTGGCCGATCGGGGGCTGCTGCTGGCAGGAAGAACCCTACAATGATGACTGCAACAGTGAACCACGAAGGACATATGCTTGCTTGTAAATAGAATTACTTTCATTTGAATGGGCAGCAGATGCAGATAATGCACACAGCTTGCTTTCACAGCAGAAATGGGCAGCAGAGAAAATGCTTGCTGAATGAATCCCACAACCCCTCCTTAAAAAGGACAGCTGATTACTTTCATTTCACAGCATAAATAAGAAAATGTTTGCTTAAATGAGCAGTAAAATGATGCAGATTGCTTAAATTGTAAAATAAACAGGCACGGCACAGACACACACACACACACACACACACACACACACACACACACACACACACACACACACACACACACACACACACACACACACACACATACACACTTGCAGGAAGAAATCGGCTAATCACACAACTCCTTCTTAGCTGCTTGCATAATAGACTTACTTTCATTCACAAAAGAAATAAGAAAATGCTTGCTTGAGCAGTAGGCAGATGCAGATTGCTTAAATTGTAAAATAAATGGGCAGCAGATTTACTTACATACAGTTTTTGTGACCCGGACTTAGCAGAAATAAGTTCTCAAGCTTGCTCAAATTGAAAAATAAATAGAGAGAACCTAACGGACAGTAACAGTGGCCCTGGACTTATACACAGCAAATATACACATTTCTTTCAGCCCCAGATTTACTTTCACAGCAGGGACAGTAAATCGCTTGGGATTGTGGTGATGTCAGAAATAAGTTCTCAAGCTTGCTTAAATTATAAAATAAAATTCTTGCTTGAATGGACAGGAGCCGAGAGAACTTACAGCACACTGAGCACAGCTGGCTTGAACGGGCAGCAGAAGATAATACACACAGCTTGCTTAGCTAAACGGACAGCAGAAAATTGTAAAATAAATGGATAGCAGGATTAGCAGCAGATAATGCACACAGGTCTTTTGGCCCTGACTTACTTACTTACACATAGCAAATACATACAATTCGTTTGGCACCAGACTTACTTTCACAGTAGTGACAGCAGATAAAATAAAAAAAAAAACACGACCAACAAAACGGATAAAAAGGTATGCCACTAAGCAGCATACAGGCCCATTAGTTCTTTTTTTCTTAACTGGAGACTTGCTGAAACATGTGGGTGGACTCTACAAAACTTATCTCCACCATTGCTGCTTCCCCAAATACTTCAAAATAAATTCTGACCAAGTCCAACAGGGAACTTGCACTAGCTGATGTCATCAAGCATGCCCCTCCAGGCTGGTGGTGTGCGGTGATGTCAACCATAAATTTAAAGTGGCAAACTGGCAATACAAAAAAAAATAAATAAAATAATCGGGAATTAAAGCGACCACTTGGGAATTCATGGCACCCCATTATTTTTCCCTCAAAACCGGTAAATACAGAGGAATTCTGTACAGTTGTGAGGTCTGGTTGAGGTAGGCATTTCATGGAAAGAAAAGAGTGGGGCATTGTGAGTATTGTTAGTGAGGGTAGAGAGATGGGAGGGTGGATAATATTCTAGTAGACAGAGGACAGATTGAATGAAAGGTGTGCTGAATGGGTGGCTATAGGGTCTATGATGTTGTTTGTGGTAGGAGATAAGGTGGAGGCTTGACTATGGCATAGTAGGGTTTTTATAGTTGTTCAGAATTGCCTGGGATTGTGGTGATGTTTACCTTGAATTGAATGAAAAACTGCAGTTTTGTCCAGTTTGACCTGTTGTTTACATCGACTTCTAAGCTCTCTAAAAATTTGCCACTTTTTGTTGTGTTCTATCTTTATACCATGACTTTCAGGCTTTGTCTTTATTTAGCATTTACACTTTTGCCTATTTTTTATGTCATTTTCAACAAACTTCTTATAAAAGGGACAATGCTACAATTGTGGAAAATATTTAACATTGCACAAATATTAAAAAAGGTAACTCGACTGAGGTTTCAAACTATAGGTCTGTTTAAGATTAATACTTTATAAAGGCTTTGAAATGTGCTTTGTAGAACTAATTCTTATTGAAATGAATTGTCCAGATGTCATTGATTTACATCAACATAGTTTCATGAAGGGGAAAGCTGTTCTTACTAATGTTGCATAGCTCTAAGAGCAAGTAATTATGGATGTGGATTTGAGCATTTTTAAATAATTTAGATACATGTGGGTAGATGTGCTTTTCTGTGTGAAAACTGGGAAAATTACATGCCATATTTCAGGATTGACACGGGATTGCTTTAAGAGTGGACCCATTATGAACAGGAGTAGACAGCCTTCACTTTTGGCTTGTTGCACATCACATACTTTTTGCTCAGCTGAATATATGTGAGGCTGTTAGGGCTGAAAAATAAGAAACACAAAGAACCATCCCCAGTGGCTTCATAGATTCTTAGGTGATTACGAGACTAATAGCACAGGAGCTTTTACAAACCTAGTCATTAATACCCAGGATATGACAATATTATATCTTAATTCCCCAGATATGGGAGAAGGTAGTATTAGAGTAGTGGGTTATTGGATGTTGGAGCCCTGAGTCATTTTACAGATTGCCTCTGTCCATAAGGGACATGGACAATACCCCAGGAGTGGATTTATGGTTCCCCATTCATTTATCAAATTCTTTGTGAAGAGAATGAGGGACACGCTTTGCTTTATGAAGATGGGAAGTTTATTCCATGGATGAAATAGCCTTTGGGATATGAATCTGTCTCTCCAGCATGTTCTGTTAGATTAAGAAATAAGATTCAGGTCCATGGAGTGCATAATCCTCGTATAATTTTTCTGGTGAATATGTAACATTTTCATCAGGGCTAGCTCAAAGAATGCATTATAGGTCAGGTATAAGTCACCTCACAATAAACAATATGAGACAGAGTAAAGGGATAGGGTCTTTAGTAGTTCTGCAAATGACATGTGTCTTATGCTTTGCAGTTTTTTAGTGGAAAACTTCTGGGGCTACTCCAATTGGTGTATCATCAGTGGTGGCCCCTCCCAGTTGACCCACAACCTAGTGATGGAGACCAAATGGGCATATTGGAAATTAAGAAAAAATAATAATGATATGTCTTATTAATTAATATTTTTTTAGAAAAATGTATAACTCACTATTAACGTGGTGGCTAGTAGACAAGAGAGAATATGTTCAGAAAATCAAGCCTCAACTCCACAGCTGAAATCAATTTCCGACACTTTGTAATTCTCACTTAACAAAGTGACCTGCAGACCATTCAGTCCTAGCAAGTTCTCAAAAACTTTCCACAAGTGTAAAATGATACACAGACCCTTCGGTCCTATTTTATTCTTCAAAGAAATGTCTTAATAACTTTACAATAAATCCCAGAAAAATAAAACTTTGGCAGAGCTTTAGGTACTGCTTGGTAACAAATGCTTTTCATAAACAGCGTACAAAACATAGAGCATATAGCTCTGATTCTCCATTCTAGGAGAAGTAGAAGCAGCCGCTTACTGTCTCAAGAGGCTAACATGGCACCACTTCCATATGGAAACCAGCATGCATAACCAAGTAATTCCAAGAGGAATGAGAATCAAGTGCATGCGTAGCTATGGCAACCAATATCCTGAGCGGTTGGCAAAATGGCAAGCGATAAACTTACAAACTAGTTTTCGTTATATGCGCCTACTTATAGAATTTTTTAAACCAGAGGAACTGAAAATCACTGACTTTATAACAGAAAAACAAGAAGAATTGGAAAAATGTGATCTGACTAACTCTCAGATAAATAAGTTGGAGACGCTACAATTCAGTCTGAATGTATATGAGTCAAGGTTAAAAGACCAAAAGACTAAGAAATTAACAAGAGATATTATTGATTTCAGAAATGGGAGGATCTTTGAATGGCCTAGAGAAGAGAAAAGAACTGATACGAATCATACTAAGAACCCAGGAAAAAGGAATATTCCACCAATTGTTGGTCCAGTACATAATTCTAGAGCAAGTGTGGAAGAGAGATCATCTGAAGTTGAACAGCCCCTCTACCCAAGGATGGACCCTATGGAAATATTGGATGTAAGTGCCACCACATCCATGGAATCAGGACATAAACCTGGGGATATAGGTACCCTTCCTAATAAGGGAGTGATTTATGCACCACTGACACACCATTTGCCGGTTTTCCTGAAGCAGAATCAACACAGGAATCCATGGGCCATGAGCCAAGACAGAAAAAGGAAAAAGACTATGAGTTAAATTATGATTCCTTAGTAGTGAATCTATCTAGCTATTCATTAAATAAAGAAGAAGTCAATGTCCTGGAGAAAGGCCTTAGTTTTATACCATCTCTGAAGTCAGATCTTAGTGAGTTTGTATTAGACTTGAAGTATTTTGCACGCAATGTGTCTTTAAAGAATATATTTGGAAATGTGAAACAAGAAAATAGAACACTTAAGAAACCTAGTGCATTTGTTCCAATAAATCATCCAGCAGTAGATTTATTTATTCAAATGTATAATGATGAAGTAGAAAAACTAAGAAAAGGGAAGGATACTAAATTTTCATAATATATCCCCACAAGAAAGGCAAGCCATATTTGACCTGCAACACAATGAAGACATAGTGCTGAAACCAGCGGATAAAGGAGGAAGTATTGTAATTCTTTCCTCTGATTTGTATAGAACTGGAATGCAAGCAATGCTAGAAGACTCAGTAACTTACTTACAAGTTAATTCTCACAAACTAGATATGCATATGAAGAAAGTTCAAGATCAACTATATTGTATGCTGTTAGAAGGAAGCATAAATATTGAGTAGCATGAATTTTTAAAATAATTCATCCTACTACTCCATCCATAAGTGGACTACCAAAGATACATAAAAATATAATTAATCCACCACTTCGTCCAATTGTAGCTGGACAAGGATGGATAACTGAAACTATGTCTCTTTTTGTTGAGAAAGAGTTGAAAGCTATCTTAGCTAGCATTCCTAGTGTATTGACAGATACTGATGACTTTCTGTGGAAATTGAAAGCAGCCTTGGAATCAGTAGTTGATAAAAACAATTTATTGCTGACAACAATGGATGTAACAAGTTTATTTACTTCCATTCCAAATGAACATGGAATAGAAACAGTTAGAAAAGTTATTGGAGAAATGAACAACCACAAGAATGCAAATCTTATCTGCTACTTACTAGAAATGGTACTTGAAACCAATTTCTTTACCTATGGTCAAAATATTTATTGGCAGCGCTGGGGAGTAGCCATGGGCACCCCCTGTGCCAACAGTTACACTAATATAGTACTATCGGACTGGGAAAAACAGTATGTTCTCAGCACTGTGAATCCGTGGTTTCATTGTGTCAAGTTTTATGGTCGCTTTGTAGATGACCTCTTTTTATTGTGGGAGGGTGATGAAATTCAGTTCACACAGTTCCTCCAGTATTTAAATGGGACTACTTCTTTTCTGAAATTGACAAGCCAATATTCACGTCATCAAGTCAGTTTCCTTGATGTTTACATTACCTTTAATGAAGTAGGTGAAATGGAAACTTCTCTTTTTAGAAAATCTACTTGGAGAAACCATTATCTCCATAGAAACAGCATGCACCCTAGGCACATCACTAACAACATAATAAAGAATGAACTATCTAGAATTTCCAAAAGATGCACGCAAGCAGAGGTTATACAACAGGAAATGACAGATTTGAAAGAACATCTGCAATCACGTGGCTATTCCCAGCAAGAAACTGATGCTACTTTAGTCAAATTTCGAAGAAAAGAAACTGATGCTACTTTAGTCAATTTTCGAAGAAATCCAACATTGAACTCTAATCAAGATTCGAGCATATTGCTACAAGACCCACAGCCTTTGAGATTAATGTTAACTTATAGTACTGATAGCAAACAAGTTAAAGACATTATTTCCAAATTTTGGCCAATTCTTACTCAAGATCCAAACCTTCATGCTATTGTAGGAACTACACCACAATTTAGCTATAAAAATAAAAAGAATATTAAGAGACTCTTGTGTACAAAAGATGGTTTTATTAGATCAGAACCAATTGGATGTATAGGAACTTTTCAATGCAGCAATTGTGCCGCTTGTGGATGTATAGATAGCAGTAATACCTTTAAACATTCTAATACAAAACATGAATACATCTTTAATTGTAAGGCAACCTGCACTTCTCAAAATATAGTATATCTGGCAACTTGAAAAAAATTGCACTTCATTTTATGTTGGAAAACCTAACCAAGTATTTAAAAAGAGGATTCTATGACATTTAAATGACATGCGAAAAGGAGATATACATAATGCGTTAGCAGTACATGTCACTAAATTCCCGAATCATAGCTTTACTTTTAAGGCTATTGACAGACTTTATGATGGGATTAGACAAGGTGATGTTACTAACAAAACTGAAATAAGTGAAACTAAATGGATAATTAATTTACGGGTAGATTGCCCTCCAGGTTTAAATGCTGTTATTCCTTTAAAGCCAACTTTGAAAACTAGTATACCTACTATTACGTAAAAGAGAAGGTGTGCCTCATAATGAACAAAGCCATAGACTAACAGTATTTTTGAAAAAAAAAGGGTGTTACCTGCTATTTTGAAACTCATAGGCCATATTTTTTGATAAAGAAAGAAATGGAGTCCCTATCTTGCATGATCTGAAGAAGGTTTTACTGAAAGCACTTATCGAGTTACTTCGGGACTTTCAAGAGTTTTTTGTTTGTACAGAGTGAACAACTACCTTTTGTGAGAACTTTTTCACAATTCTAGAAGCTTGAAGTACCTACAGAGTGTCATACTTCATGTTTTTCATGCACTTGTAACAGCGTCTATTGTTACGGCGCATTTGCAACAGCGTTTGCTATTACGGAGCATTTTCAAGTTGTGGTAAGGTTTAAGCTCACGTCTGGGAGAGCGTTTACCAGCTCAAGACCTTGCAGAGCCACCAGCTCAAGACTTTGCAGAGATATATGCTCTATGTTTTGTATGCTGTTTATGAAAAGCATTTGTTACCAAGCAGTACCTAAAGCTCTGCCAAAGTTTTATTTTTCTGGGATTTAAGAAAGTGCCAGCAATATTTTACTGATGCTGATTTTACTGATGCTGTTTTTATCAAAGTTGTAAAGTTATTAAGAAATTTCTTTGAAGAATAAAATAGGACCAAAGGGTCTGTGTATCATTTTACACTTGTGGAAAGTTTTTGAGAACTTGCTACGACTGAATGGTCTGTAGGTCACTCTGTTAAGTGACAATTACAAAGTGTCAGAAATTGATTTCAGCTGTGGAGTTGCGGCTTGATTTTCTATACTTATTAATTAATATGGTTTTCTCTTCTACACAGCTGTTTTGTCAAGCACAACTTAAAAGTAATCACTTGCACCATGTTTCTATTAGCATCTCATTTTGTAATGCTCCTCTTTCTACTTAACTCACCTTGTTTCAACATTATGTCACAGTTTTTCCTTAATTAAGCCTTTTCCTGTCTACAATAATTTTTCTCTTAAATCTCACAATTTTGCTTCTGTCTATTCATATTTAGACGACTACAACACTTCTAATTAGCCTTGTATGGTCATCACCTGCTGCATATTTTTATGTCACTTATTTGTTCAGTCAGTGAGTTGCAAAAATAATTTTTTAATAGTGTTGTTTGATATGCACATACCACTCCTGTTTTTTTCTTGTGTTCAGCATGGCTTGTTTCAGCTTACAGCACCTTGTAAAATTAAAAAAAAAATGCAGTTCTTATTTCATTTTCTGGGGCTATTGGCACTACCATGACATTTGCACAAATGCAGAGTCTTGCTTTGTGTGTGATTCTTTGTCTTGTACTTTGCAGCCACACAAGAACCTGCACCTAAATCTATGTTTTGCATTTTGTTATTGACACTTCAGTCCCTTTCCAAAATTATGCATAAGGGGGACATTTTACTTCCTTTCACATCATCCCTTGATTTTTTTGTTCTGCAGTACAATGCATGCATTCAGTCCATCAATGGCAGAGCCAAGTATTTTAGTAGGCCAATAAATTGTCATGTTCCCAGACATTATTAAGGCATACTGAAAAGCAATCCTGTCTTGCACTTAAGTAGGGGAAAATTGGTGGATGGTTAATACTAGTATGGACCATGTTTCCCCAGCCTCTGTCATTTTTCACGCTTTCTTCATTGTGTTGTTACAAATGAAGCAGTTCAAAAGCATATTTGATTATTCCTGTTATCTCTCCAGAAACTATGCAATAGCTCACATCTACAGTGGGATCACATTCCTTCTGCACTTAATCACAATCAGGCGGACAAATAAAATCTGCCCAAGTGTCTAAACTCTTTGTGAGATAATGGATAGTAGAAATATACTGGTGGATTCATTAAAGAACCTAGTGTGACCCATTTGCCCTGCTCCCATGATGTGGTATTTTACAATTCAAAGACGTGTAAATTGAGATAAAGAAAGGCCTCATCATTAGTTCATTTGCATGTCTCACAGTGTCAGTTTACTACAGCAAAGTGCAGATTGGTGCCACGTGTACACACACACACACACACTCCACAGGCACATACCTGTCCCTGACTCCTCTGCTTGTCCTATCCTTTGTGTCTAGCATTCACCACTTTACAAGATCACTAAACTGCTAAAGTGCTATTCAACACTAGAAATCAGATTCTCCTGATGGCTACTGTTCCCTCTATTCATGATCCCTGTAGTGTTACAATGCCAATGTGGCACAGATGTAGTATCCTTGGTGGTTAGTTCTTCCCCCACCTATTTACGTAGATTATGCTCGTTAGTCTAGGGGTGTTTGGAGGTATGATAGCCATCCCAACCCATATTCACACACATAAATATCAAACATAAACACACACATGCACACATACACCTCAATTCCACTACCCAACACAAACTCCCAGGCAGACACATGCCCTACCTTACTACTAATATTCCCAGTGAATACCTTTTTCCACAATGACTTAACATGTCCTTCTGGCTGTGTTCACCACTGTGATATGGTAGGAGTGCCCATATTGATTTTTGGGGTCATGAATACTTCACCAGTTTGTACATGTGATCTTAATGCATGTGGAAAGGTCCCACTGGTGGTAGAGGAGACAGCCACCGTCATTCAGGCATTCTATGGCAAATCCCATTTCCCTGAGGTAACAGTGGCCTTTGACTTGGTCTTGGTATGTCAAATGGAATGGTTTCTACTCCATCAAGTGCCATTTGGTGTGCAGCACACAACAGTATCCATGTACTATCCAGACACTTCACATGATTCCCACATCTGGCATTTTGTGTGGGAAAAATTTCCCCAAGGTCAATTAGTCATTAGGTGATTACCAACCCTATAGCTATAGCTCATTATGATCCAGTGACATAAGTATAAGTTGCAGACTGCACATAATGGTGTTTGCTGTTATCTGTTACAGGGGATGCTGAATATGTCTTAGAGCAATAGCTGATGACCCCAATCCACAGGCCACAGAGGAAGGAGAAGAAGGCATGCAGAGGCAAGAGACATCATTGAAACTGTGTCCCAGGTGCTGAATTCTTACTCCTGATACCTGGATAGATTGGGAGATGCACTGAACTGCACTTTCATGAAATGCAGCAGACTACTTGCAGTGTGTACCATAATACTTAACATGGTGCTATTTAAACAGCTATAGAAAGTGGTGGTCATAGCAGTGAATGGCTGTGGTGGGCCAGCAGTAAATGAATAACCAAGTGAAGAGGTGGATGAGTGCTTGGCTACAACTTACCTTCACACAAGGCAGAAGCAGATATAATATATCATTGTACTGGCAGAGAGACCACATATGGTTTACAAATATGGACCATGGCAGAACAAATGCAGAGCAAAGGTGATGCTTGCATTCACACACCCAGATGATACAGCAGAGTGCATGAACTCTCCATATTATGCATCAGACATTACCTAACCCACATTACTCAGGAGGAGGGCAGGCTACAGTCATCATCATTTCCACAGATGGTGGAACATTGCAGCATAGGAGAAGAGCACTAGCACAGGTGGAGGCATCATGGATGGTGCCTGTGTTAATCCTGTGCATGGCTAGAATGCTGTGTGGTGCTAAGGATCGTGTCTCCATGTGAAGGTGTGGAGTTTCCAAGGGTGGGGTGCTGGTAAGGGGTTGTATCTGTCCCTGCAGCCTGCAGAGGTACATTTGAAGCATATGCTTCTGGGGAGGCAATAGCATGTGGACTATGTATGTGAGATTGTGATTTTGTCTTCTGCTGTGTGATCTTGATGAGTGTCTGGCTGTCATTTAGGGGACATATACTGCAGACTTGAATGTTGTGGAACTGTCAGATCCTGATTTTGGTATGTGGGGTGAGTACATATTGCAGTTGGACAAACACTGTGTAAATCCATGTAGCATTCTGCAGCCATGGATAGACAACACTGGGCCAGAAGTGTGTCATCCAGACCCATGTCAGTAGTAGCCACATCCACAGATGGAGACAACAGTGGACACAGAAGAGTGTCATCCAATTCCATGTGAGTGGCCACTGCCAGGGTTAAACACAACAGTGAAGTGAGCTATGCATGCAAAGCAGCTGTTTTCTGCCTCAGCTATGGCTTTCATTTGTAAGCAGCCAAAGTGACCCATGAATGGCTGTCAAGTAAACTGCCATTCCTTGTGTGGTTGCAAGTATTCACGCAGATCATGGATGCTTTTATGCAGCCTGTACAGCACATTAAGCATCACTGACATAGTCCAAGTAACATTTATCTGTGCCTGGCTCACAGCCTTGCATTTCTGCTAGCTAATGCTTGAGCTAATACTGATATTGTGTAAGACTTGCAGCTCAGGTCAGCAACAGGCAGCAGCAGTTCCCAATGCAATCCGTGTGCACCTTGGATATTGTGCTTCTGTGTTTTTGCTGCCTGTCTACCATGTGTGGGACACACATAGATAACAGTTCAGTCTCAAGGCACAGATGATGCAGCAGAGTCATCTTGGATGTCTATCGTCCTCTCAGCTGTGGAGGAGGGGAGTCTTCCTTCCATTGCTAGTGCTGCTGACAGTGTCACCACATTCTCTGACTGTGTCATGTTAACAGTGCCAGTATAATGCAGCTGTACAGGCTGCATAAAAGCATCAAAAACACAGAAGCACATTCTGCTAGCCGGTAAGCCATTAGACCTCAGGAATTTGTTTTAAAAGTGTTCAGATTTGTAAAGTAATACTTACTTTTTCCTCTTGCCTTGGTTGGTACATTTATAGTAATCATAGCCACACCCACAGCTCACCCTCACATCACCTCCACCAATCACAGCTCCTGAAGTCATATCACATTAAACCACACCAATTTGCTCCACACAAAATACTCCCAATCACTCTCATTCCCACTAGGCATTTTTTGCATCACCCACATTACTTCCCCATCCACATATAGTGCAACCCTATAATTCCTATTCAGACCCCCCACCTAGAAACAACATAAACTTTATAACTATGACTATCACACAACTAAATCTCTCATATAATTTTACAACACCACAAGTTATCACTCTAGCAATATCCCTAAACTTAGTAGCACAACACTGCATTATGCACTCTCATACACAGACACACATTATAATAATATCTGCCCACTTATTCAAGAATTACATAACAGACCAATTCAGAACTAAGCACATATGCTCTCATTCCTACTCCAAAACACAATACTTTCTCACACCTCACCAAACTCCAACATCTGTATAACCAGTTTAACTCCAGGCTCACCATAAGTGGGGATATCCACCCCAACCCAGGCCCAAATCCATCCTGTCCAACACAAACTGCTCAAACACAAATGTCAGAACATCCCCACTTTCTTCATCCCTAAACCAACCATCTTTTAATGCTAAATATTAATATTAGAAGTATCAAAATAAAATACCTGAACTCCAGGCCACAATAGCACACTACTCCCCAGACATAGTTGCTTTAACAGAAACCTGGCTAAATAAAAACATAGCTAACTCAGAAGTTCTACAATATCATTAGACAAGACAGACCACTAGGGGTGGAGCTGCCTTACTCTACAAGTCCAACTTAACTGTCCATCAATTACCAAACTCCTACCCTCCCCCAATAATTGGGACATACTTATCTCACAACTTCAGCTTCACGCTAAAAAGGTCATCACCATAATTGTGATCTATATTCCACCTGGTAATACACCTGCTAGCCTTGAAGACTGTTCTTCCACATACTCACAAGAAACCCTTATTCTGGGGACTTCAACCTAGATTGGTTCACCTGTATATCAGAACCACCAAGTAATCTAATAAATCTCCATGGCTACCAGCAGCTAGTCCAAATTCCAACTAGGTGTGATAAAAAAAAAAAAGGAATCCATCCTTGACTGGGTCCTAACTAGCAACCCCACATTGTACCCTCACACAGGCAGTCTCCCAGACACCTTAAGTGACCACAACATAATATACTTTATAGAACAAGCATATGCAAAACCACTAACTATATATCCACTAGAAACACAAAAAAATTCTCTCCTGAGGTCCTCAGCACTTTATTGTGTTACTGTGACTGGACCCCTAAAACCCTCCCACTTGACCAGGCTGTAGCATATTTCAACAAAACATTTCTACAACACCTAGACACTGTTGCTCCATTAAATCAAGGTTAGAACCTCTACAAACCCATGGCTCAGTAAAGAAACCAAACAAATCCTCAAGTCCAGAGACACTGCCTGGCGCATTTCAAAAAACAAAGAAACACAAAGCCTAACTAAGTACCAAGAACTGCAAAATGCATTAGGCTGGACAAAAATCCTACTACACAACATTACAAACTAAATACCAACACAACCCGCAAAAATTTTGGCAAAATGTAAACCAGCTACTAAAATCCACCCAAAAGGCTACCCCCAAACCAACCACCCCTGACACTAAAGTTCCCATCGAAACACAATTCAATTCCCATTTTGTGAACTCAATTCTATCCTTAGTATCACAGGACAGTTCCTTCCTCACTATCCCCCCCAACACAAATAACTCCAATACTAGCTTTACCCTCAAAACAGTTTCCACCACTTCAATCAAAGGCATGCTCTCCAAATTAAAACCTCATCAACAGCAGTCGGCCTACTCCCCAGCTATTTCTTGAAACTTACAGCAGATGCTATTGCTATCCCAGTCTCCACTCTCATAAACAGATCAATTCTTGAAAACTATGTGCCCAAACTCTGGAAAATATCCTATGTTGCACCCATACATAAAGGCGGGACCTCCACTGAACTTAATAACTACAGACCCATTGCTTTACTTTCCCCCCTGGCCAAAATCCTAGAAAAATGCATCCACACCCAGATGCTAAACTATCTCCTAGACTGCAACATCCTGTCACCTACTCAGCATGGTTTCAGACCTGCCCATAGTACCACTACAGCTCTCTGCTTCACAGACACAGTAAACCGTCTCAAAATGAAGGCCTGCAAGTGTCAACGATATGTCCAAAGCATTTGACACAGTCTTGCACCAAATCCTGCTAAACAAACTAAACCAATATCATCTATCTAATTCCACTCTTACCTGGTTCCAAAGCTACTTAACTGACAGGTACCAAGCTGTGAAATGGGAAAATTCTCTCCTCAGCTGCCCATAACTATAGAAGTCCCACAGGGTTCTATCTTAGGACCACTACTATTCACAGTCTTCACAAATGACCTCCACACCTCCACACAGCATGCATCTATAATTCAGTATGCAGATGACACTACCTTAATCTGTGCTGCACAAAACATTCCCACCCTCCTGAAAACAACTCAACTAGCGTTGAAAACTACCTTGCCAAAGCCCAACTTATCCTCAATCCAAAGAAAACTCAGCTTATGATTATAACCAGTTCTAACAAAAACACTAACAGTCAATTCACTATCTACTCCACAAATGCTACTCCAATTGCTCCAGTGGCACAGGCTAAGCTATTGGGAATAACCATAGAAAATTTGATAGTCATCTGAACTTAACTATTAAAAAGTACATGCCAAACTCAAACCATTTCTTACCAACAACACAAGATTAGCCATTGCTCCAACTTCTATCCACCCTACTCTATGCATCTCCCATTCTGACTAATCTCAACAAAACTGAACTAAGCAAAATGGAAGCTTGCTATAACAGAATTGCCCACTTTGCTGCAAATTGTATAGAACTCATCACTGTACTGCTTTGAGACAGCTCCACTGGCTTGAACTGCCCAACCTCCTAACCTACAATCAGCACTGCCTCTGTCATTCTATCTATTACCTCCCCAATAAGTGTCCTGCCCTCAAAAATCTAGTACAACATCACTCAGCCAAAAGGCCTCTTAGATCATCAAGCAAACTACTACTAGAAGTCACCAACAGCTACAATAGCTTTGGAGATGCACTATATAGTAGTTCGGTGGCTAAAAAATGGAACTCTGTCCCTACTAGCATTCAAAACACATCATCCAAAGCCTCCTTTAAAGACCTCATCAGGCAACATCTCAAGCAAAGTTGGCAGTGCCATGATTGCTCCCCAGGCTAGTGAAAGCGGATAACATATGCATACTAAATCTAGAGCAAATGATAATAGTTTTTCAATCTTACTCACAAACACTGGCTAATCTACAATGTATGTACTGTACCTGTGTACTATGTATGTATTCTACCTACATTCCAAAGTTCAGCTGTACACCACAAATCTATTACTTACCTTTATTTTTTTTAAATTAATATCTTTTTTGATTGTTCTCTCCACTGTAACTGTTTGTGCCGCATACCACTGTAAAAACATGTCTCTTGTAATTTGTGTGTATACTGATTATGTCTAAATAACTAAATGTGTCTGTAATTTTCTTTGTTTTTCTCCCCGGGCCTCTGCTGAAAAAGGGCCTTTTCGGCTCAGTCAGACACCCCCGGTTAACAAATGTAAAATAAATAAATAAATAAAATAATCAGCCTCGCTGAACATCATGCATTCAGACTTCTGCAGACATATACTGATGGAGCTTTTCCCAGTGTAAATTTTGAAAACATAGAGATAACTTAATTGTCTGTAAGCTGGTACATGTGTGACTGACACCACTATCCATCAGGCAAACAGATGCATGCCAGGAATTTACATAGGCTATGACCACATACATATCTGTTTGTGCAGGATTCATATGATGCTGTTCTGATTTCCCTGGGTAAGTGACTGCACTGTGCTTAGATGCTTGCCAGTTATGGCTTGCAGAGACATGTCACACGACGCACCTGGTACATCCCTCACAAACATAAACTGTCATCACATGTGCCATAGGTGTTTTTACTTGAAGCAATGGCATTATTGGGTGACACTACAGTACATGAGGAAGTCTTTTTAAACCAGGTGAATAAGTTCCATGACTGGTATTTGCCATTTCTCAAGTACAGCATCTCCGACAGACACTTGGGCAGTCCTGACTTATCCAGCTCTTACATGTAATCCCCAACCCAGAATCAGTGCCCTGTCAGTTTCACCACTGAGTATTATAAGGAACTCCCCTATCTCTGTGAGCTGAAGATGTCTTGTAGGAGTATCCACAGCCATGGGTAGGCAACACTGAAGCTTCAAGTACACTTATAGCACATGGGATGGGTTCTCAGAAGCTGTCATGTGTCCTCTTGTTTACATACAAGAACTTGTCAGTCACACTCAAACATACTTGCAGCACAGTGTAGTTATGTTCTCCCACAGCATTTATCTGCAGTACCATTTCTAGTCACTTTTGTTCTGAAGCCGCCTCTTCAGCAGCCCTCACCAACATAGTCATGCATGGGTATGTAGGGCTAGAGGTAAGAGAGATTCTGGCTTTTGTGGGGAAAACTTCTCAGTTTACTGCTATGCTTTCAGTGTTGTGGAAGATCTATTATCTCTATGAGAGCACATGATAATCATTATGTGTATACAAGACTACCCATTTTGGACAATACCTCCTATCCCACTGCCCACTAACCACCATGGTTGCTGCTTGGTGCAATACAGTGACAAATTCTGTGACACTGTGCAGGATTGTGTTGCATGTGACATGTGGTGCAAATACCCATCTCTCACTACAGTGCCTATAGCACAATTGTTGCCCAATATCTGGTTCCATGTGGTTATGCAGTATAGCCTTCCTGTGCTCTCCCAGAATCCCCAACATCTACAGGTATGTCTTTTGTTATGCATTTTTGATCATGATCTGTGCAGTTATCCTTACAAAAGGACTACAATCTGTTATGCTAGGACACCCCTATCCCAACACAGTTTCGCATCTGCATGCCAAGGTTACTGCAGTGTTTTCGCAAAGCACCTGTATGGCATGGTAGTTATGTGGCAGTAAATCACCTTGGAGTTGTCTTTGCAGTATGATATACAATCAACAGTACTCTAGTTGTTGTTATAGTCTATCCCTTTCTGTAGCATGGCCTCTGTAATTATGGCAACCAAACTATTCACCACTCTATTGAGGACCTCATAATGTGGCGAGTATGCCAATTGGGTAATATGGTGCAATAGTCTCTGAACTGCACAACAAATGCAATGCCTTGTTAGCCCTACGCCATTCCATGAGGCCCAGTTTGTCTTGACCAGTTAAGGTGTATATAGTTTCGCAGCCAGGACGCTCAAATTATTAGTCCAGTAATAGCAGTGGCTATCATGCAACCCAGCTGCCCATCATGACCATGCTTAGGCATATTAGTAATTCAGGGAGTGAGTGCCAATGGGCGTGGCTACACATCTGTTGCCCTGGCCCACAGTATGAGTATGTTCATCATGCTGCATACATGAGCACTACACTATCATGGTGCCTGTTGATGTGGTTTCTGAGACATGTGGCATCATGCCTCAGCTCTCAGTTTCACTCCTGGACTTCATGTGAACAATGGATGTGGCCTGCACAGGATATGAGTGCAGCAGGTCCCCTGTGTTTTGCAATGGGAAGGCTATAAAATCATTCTGAACCTTTGCATATGCAGCAAAGTGAGGACCTGCTGGATGACAGCAGTGGAGACAGAGTGCATAAGGATGGTGCTTGGTATTTGTTTGCCAGGTTGATGAGTGTTGTTATGGGCATCATCCACTCTTGCAAGCTGCATCAGCACAAATATAGTGATCCGAGGAAGTGCCACCCAAAACTGTTCTGCCAATGGGAAGAAGAGGTTAGGATGAGACAACCAGGTAATTAGAGTAAGGTTTAATTTCTGCTGACTCCTGTTACAGTAGGACTTTCTGTGTAAGTAGAAGCTATTTCTTATGTTCATGGCCATCCTGTGCTCAGCTTTGTGCTTTTTTTTGTTTTGTTTTGAGAAGAGTACACAATATTAACTTTCCTGCCAGAGTTGGCAGGCCAGAATCTCTGGGCATCATGGTAAGAATACTTGTATTTCTGCTTCAGCTTCTTAAAAGACTGACCAGTTTTCCATTGCCATTTAAAAGCTAACCATTGCATTCTTCTTCACTGTATGTAGGATTGTTATATGGGTTTAAATTATTTATCACTCTGATACTGTCCTTACCTGTGCCAGTTATTCCTGACATGCCCATCATCATGCTGACCCTGGGTGTACCACTGCAGTTAGGCTGTTTTCATCTTTGTATTACTTTGACAATTTACTGCTCATTGTTTCATAGCTTGTGATTACCATTGCACAGCTGTACATTGCCCTTGCCTGACTGACATTTTATAATGCAATTGCACCTGTTACACCATCCTGCACTGTGCCCAATGTTCCTGGAATAGCATGGCTATGACAGCTAAAATGAATCTGTGTAGCACTTCAGAGAGGCGTATTTTTCATTTGGGGTCTTACAACAGTAATTACTTCTCCATTATTTATTTGTATTTCGCCTTTAAGTTATTTTTTTGTACACTGTACCAGTTTGTGATGCACACCTCTGCTTTTACAGCATTGTATAGGACAACTCCACATATGCTTGATTTCACAGCGCTGAACAGTTCATGTGAATAGTTTGATTGTTTCTTCCTTGCTTCATTGCTCATTACACTCAAACTCTTTGCAATTTCAGGGTGGGAGATTGACATAATGGTTAAGCTGTTTACCTTGCAAACACAAGGTGCAAGGTTTGATTCCCCACACAGGGTAACGGACTAGGCTTAAAATGGGCTCACAAGAGCAATTAGTCTGGTACTAGTCTATGAAACTGTGTCCACTGACCATGCTGTGCAAAGCCAGTCAACAAGTCCTCTGTTGTTATCCCCTATGCCATCATAGGTGTTCCTGTGGCATGTATATAAACATTCCTCTGAGGGCTATTTTTCTCTCATCTCAGGGCTGCCATAAGATAGTGTAGCGTATCGTACCAGCCCTTGCTGCTTGATTCCTCTTCTCTTTTTCTATGTCATATTAGTTTTTATTATCATTTTTTCCTCTAGCATTTTGCTTCTATTTATGTTCATTTTTTTTCTTGCTACATCAGCCATGATGATTGAAGTGACACAGTACCCTGTACTGACAACAACACCAGTTGATGGGTACTGGAGGCTCCACAAACAGCATCTTTTCAGGATGACAGTGGTTATCTTGTTTGAGGTAACATGGATGCCTTGCTATTGGCTTCTGGTCGTACTTTACTGGTGGATGATATAGGGTCCTCACTGGGGAGTGGCACAGGGTACTCTCTTGGATTACCTGATAGGATATAAGGTGACTGATCAGGATTGACATCACTTAGAGGCTCAAAAAATGGACTGGCACCCTGGAACACATCCTCATGCAATTTGCAATCACATCACCATGCAGCCCTGACCATCAGGTCACTAATAGTAGGAGCTATCCATGATTTCAGCCATGAAGGCATGCAGTCCTGTTCCCACCGTGTTCCCCATCATAATGTTCCCTTTCCTTGCCTATCACTCACCATCCCATGTTTGCTGTCTGTAAGGTCAGGTCTTACATAAATACAGTTTTGTTAGTAAATCCTACAAATCTCCCCATATCCATTTGTTTAGTCTCTATGTATCTGCATCTTTCCATTGTGGACCCTCCCTTTTGTATCTCCATGGCAGTATTTTTGTGTTATATATTTGCTAGTCTCCCCATGCTTCTATCTCTTTACCCTCATTCCTGCTCATGTCATTCTTCTGATTCCTGCAGCTCTTCTTATCTATATAAAGGGCTTCTATCCCAGGAAAACAAAGTAATCCTCCTCCTCTTCCTCCTTCCCACTCCCACGTTTCCTTCCCAGCATCTTCTGTGTATTTTTCTTCTTGCTTTTGTCCCTTTCTGACTGTCCTATTGTTGCATTTCCCTTTCATTTATAAAATAAACCCTGATGGTACTTTGCTGCATAGCTCTTGTTTGAGCAGTCTGCAGTGCACATTTAGCACACATGCAGTGCTTTGATCTGCATGCAGATGTATCTTCTATCGAGCATTTCACTAGCACGCTGACAGCAGCAGCTCACATGATCTATCATAGCATCATATAATTGCTTTTGAGGTGACTGCCATTTTCACAAATGCATGGATTTGTAATGTACCCTTGTCACAGCACAGTCCATTCTGTGTTGGAGCTTATGCATACCTGTTCCGCATTGGGCTGCATCATGCAATTTCTAATACACTATTTATTGCAAGTTAATTGTGCTGTCATTCATTCTGAATACCTCTATTTTTATTCTGTTTTGCACCTTATGCATATGTACTCCTCAGTGGGCAATTTCTATTGCACTATTTATTGCAGTTACATTGTGTTATCATTCTTTCTGCATACCCCACTGGGATTCTGTTTTACATATAATGGTTACTACAGAATACCATTAATCTTAGTTCAAATGTGTCTTGTCTTAGATTTTTTATTTATTTATTTTTGCATATCACCTCTTACAGTTATCAGACTAAGAAACTTGATGGCTAATTTATTTAATTTTATTGGTGTCTTTTACAGCTTTTCAGTATTAAAACACTCTGATAGAATCATTGTGTATTACATATTAAAGTAATATAAGGTATTATCGCAATACACAGTGAAAATAAAACAGTGTAGGTTACTCCATTGAGCAGCACATACTGTAATAAAAGCAGAATGGATGGGGAAATATAGGCTGTAATTCAGAGAGGATTACTGCAAGTGGTAAGTCTTCCTACCATCAGCTTCACCCTGACAGGAACACTCCTGCCACTGAGGTTCCCCACTAATGGATGCAATTAACACAGATGGTGGTCACAGTGCCCATGGTGCACACTAATAAGGACATTGGGGGTGTGTCTAGTACTAATTAGCACTATCTCATTCCTTGTGCTGTGCCAAATGTTTCAGAGAATTGCTCAGCTGTGTATAACTACCACAATTAGAGGAACTACTTAAGGTTTTCAAACGATGGCTTTATTGGCTTCAGTGGAAGAAGTTGTGGTTTAGGCAGATTCAGCAGAGATATCGGAGTTAGAGGTGTGTGTTAGTGTTCATTTATATGTGCATGAAATTCAGTATGCACTTCTCTGTAGGGACATGAATGTTTGCGTGTGTGTGTCTGTATTTGTGTATGCACAAGAATTTCAGAATATGTGCGTGCATAGCTCTTAACTAATCAGGGACAAATTTCAACAGAATCAGGGACAAAGCCAGAAAAAATCAGGGACAATCAGGAACACGTTTAAAATATTAGTGCTATTTATTCATTTATTTGCAGTTTGTTTGCTAAGATAGTCCATTGGGTCAAAAGGAGCCCTTCTTCAATGGAGTCATGTGGCTAAAAGCTCCAGAAAATACAAATACATAGTACACATTGCACATATACATTACAGATTATCTCATTAGAATACAAAGTAAATATAATAAGAAAAGGTTAACAATGATAGAATACATCAGTATAGTTCATTAAACAGCAATAAAAACATTTTTTTTCACAAAAGTAGCAGCACATGGTAACTGTTAAGTAGGTGGTCAAATAGTTCAATAGAGCTGTGGAACTATAGGAGGCAGTGATGGCATATTTAGTTCTAGGAGAGAAGGAAGTGGTATTAGAAGGATTAGGTAGGATGGGAACAAGAGCACTTCTGTTGTGAAGTTAAGCTGTTAACTTGAGAGATTCATAGAATCACACCATATGAATTAATGTACATTTTGTGAAGTAAAAAATTCTACAACTCTTAATTATTGTCATTATTCATTAAGTGAAATTCACCAACTTTCCTCCAGAAGTCACCAGTTTTAGGAGGGATGAAGAGGAACAGAACTAAAATTTGAGTCAAAGTCAGGGACATTTGAGAGGTATGTGTGCATGTGAGTGTAGGGGTGTGCCTATGCCTATGCAGTGCACTGGCTACAAGTATAAACACTACAACCATCACAGGTCTGACAGTGCTAGTAGTAAAAAATGTGATTCACAAACAGACTAATGAGGTCTTCCTCACTGCGGCCATAACTGTCTCTGAATTATATCCCCAGTTGTGTAAATTGACCTACCTACGGTAGTTACTTCACTTACACAGTGGGTATTCTTTCTGAGTCCCAGGGATAATGGCAAAATAAGGTACTAAAACTAAACCAATGTGCAAACTGGCTTTTGTCCATATCCTTAGCATTCCTAAACCTTGAAACATCAGCTGTAAATATATTGTAAATAATAAGTACATAAATAATTTCCTAAATTACTGTACCTCCTTTTCTACATGTGCATATTACTGATTTTGGGTAAAATGCCTCACATCAAGAGGTTCTCCACTTTGTTTATCAGTTGAGTTGCCTTCTGTGTGGATTCTGCATGTCCTCACTGTGTTTGCATGGGTTTTCTCTAGGTGCTCCATTTCCTCCAACATTTCAAAGACATGAAATATGTGGAATAAACACTAAATTGGCCACAAGTTGAGTGTGCATGCATGTTATGGAAGGACAACCGCGGCAGGTCTATTCACATAGTGGTGTGAAACTTGGCTCTAGATGATTGTCACTAATGAAATGACTTCCCAATACTATGTGCAAAAATGAGAAAAAGGAGTTGTGTGTGGATAGATGGATATTACTGATTTTGTGTACATAATTTACCTTCTTTCAGTCTGAGTATACTGTTATTACAGTTGATTGTACTTCTTATTTTCCTGACTGCTCTTATGGCCTGGGTCATAGCTGACAAGGGTCTTTGGACCATTCCAATTGTTGGTTAACAAAGTGAAATAAATAAAAAGTAAATAAATAGTTTTCCTACAGTACCTTTGATGGTATCTGTCAATATTATAAGAACACTGAAGTATTCTAGCTGTGCATTACTCAAGATATTATTTTCACAGCAGGTATAGTAGCAAATACCTAGTTATATAATAATATAGTATTTTGTTGCATATGCAATAAAAGTGTCACGGTTTTCAACAATGCCTACAGAAGTACAACATGAGCTGAAATCATACCTCTCAACCTCTGAGTACAGAAAAAAATTTGGAGAAAGCCTGATGTAGATATTAAATATTGCTCTTATAAACTTAGAAAGTTGCAAGAATAACAGGATTAGTCTTAGCATGCACTAGAGGCACTTTTTAAATATAACTGAAAACATTTAAAAAGTTAATAGAACAAAAGATTTTGTAGCAAAAAGCTGCAAGTGAAAAATAAGATGAAAACTTTGAAGTTTGAAACTCTAATCTCTGGCATTATTGATTAATGGTATGGATCCAGAAGAAGGGACAGCTCAATTTGACAGAGAGCAGTGACAGTTGAGATTTATAGGAATTGTGTGTGTGCACGAGAGAGAGTGTGTGTGTGTGTGTGTGTGTGTGTGTGTGTGTGTGTGTGTGTGTGTGTGTGTGTGTGTGTGTGTGTTTGTGTGTGTTTGTGTGTGTGTGTTTGGATGTGTGCATGTGAGTGGTTGAATAAATGATAGGAAGTGCTAGTGTCCATGTGATGCATAGTCCACCAGCAGTTTTTATTAGAGTAAAGCACGTTAGCAATTGCAGTAATCGCTGAGTGATTCAAAGACATGCAAATTAGCTGACAATGAGGTCTTGCCTCATTGCAGCTAATGTGGTTGTGAATGGCTGGTTTCACAATTATGCTAAAAAGCCCTTTTCTCAGAAGCCTTAATGCTCATGGTTAGGCCTGTTTTTGAATCTTGGCCTTAGTGCTGAAAGATCTATTTGGTGTCATACCTATATCACATAAGACAATTTGCACAATAAATCAGTAGGATAGCAGGGATGGGGTAAAAGGGTACTTAAATTGAAAAATGCCATGCAGAGATGTAACTTATATATTTTACATTTGTTTGCCAGGAAAGTCCGACTTGCAACAAAGCCAATTTTCAGTGGAGACCCGGGGAGAAACACTCTGGATATATATCCCACACAGATAGAGGGAGGACATGCAGACTCCACATAGAAGGAACTCCATCCAAGAATCGAACTGGAAAACCTCTTGCTATGAGGTGACAACATTACCACTGCACCACTGCATTGTAACCAAGTTCAGGTCTTTTTTTTTTTTTTTTTTGAGCTAGGCTGTGGATTGGCTGCCGTACTATAGGTAGTCAGTCACACAGTAAATAGAATATGTTTCTTTTTTTAATTTTTCAGTCTTCTGGTGAAAGCTGGGAGTGGTGTTTGGATTTGGTGGTGCATGGTTGGCTGGTTTACTGTAGAAAGCCAATCATCTTCCTACATTTCTTTTTTTCTCTTCATTTGAAGTACCGAGAGGGTGGAGGTAAGTTCGTGAGACCAGCACAGGGCACTAGTTGAGCCAGATGCATGTCTGTAATAAATTATGTATAAACGGTTGAGCCTTGCACCTAGAAAATGAGAACACGGGACACACTTGTGTCACTTATGTATGTTTGAGAAGTATAATAACTTGTGGCTGGTGACCACAGTTAATAAGTGTCTAGGAGGAAGACACACTAAACATCTGTCATAAATTTCTGTAAAAGGTAAAAAATTGGTAATGAAATAATGCAGACTTTCTCTACGCAACAATAGATTCATAAAAGTTATATTTCTACTCACTGTACTCCCAATAAATTCCTAAACTCTGGAATAGTATCCCCATACACATAAAACTCTTCAACAAACTCAGTAGTTTTAAACTACCACTGCTTAAACAGCATCTTAACCAGTCCTGGTGCTGCACATGCTCATCACTGCTTTAAGGCTTTGTGTTCACCATACAATACTCTCCAAATACATACTCTTAACCTCTCCCTGAAATGACAAAACCATTTTTATACATAACTGCTGCCTGTACAGTTCACTAAGTTGCAAGAAGGCTTTCTCTTTAGTAACTTCCACCTCTGTAAAATCTTAGAATCTATAAATGCAACTACTGTTTATGAATAAATGTAAATAGAAATGTAACTAATCTGTGTTTAACTGCAACTTAGTATAATGCAATGTAAGCAAATAGAGCATTTCTCCCTGTGCCTCTTGTGATAATAGGTATTACCCAGTCAGACTTTCCCAGTAAACAAAGATAAATACATATAAATAATACTTCAATATCCTATTATGTGCTTTTTATTTCCTGTTTGCATTTGGAAAATTAATTGAAGTAGGAAAAAAAGTACATTTTTTCTTTCTTGCACTACTGTAGCAATCCTTTATGTGATGATATTCAGGGGACATTTTACATGTGTGTGTGTGTGTGTGTGTGTGTGCTGTACATAGTATAGTATAACACCTGGCTGTCTAAAAGGTGTGTGTGTGTGTGTGTGTGTGTGTGTGTGTGTGTGTGTGTGTGTGTGTGTGTGTGTGTGTGTGTGTGTGTGTGTGTGTGTGTGTGTGTGTGTGTGTGTGTGTGTGTGTGTGTGTGTGTGTGTGTGTATGTGTGTGTGTGTGTGTGTGTGTGTGTGTGTGCGCGTGTGTGTGTGTGTCTTGTCTGCTGTTGATGGCTTAATGTAAGTTTCTGCACTGTATAACTGGTGAGATGTAAAAGTTCTACAGCTATGCTAACATTTGTTTCATTACCTTTCTATGTACTTCTGTTGTATGCTGTAAACAGGGAAGAAATCAGTGAGTATCCAGCCATTTTTTATACTTCCTTTATATGACTCAGAACATGAGACAGAGATAGAAGTTGACCCAGCAGTCAGTGACGAAAATGTAGGAGCCAACCCGTTACTGGCTCTAAGTCCACTGTCGTCTGAATGCATTCACACACTCACACTTATATGTGCACCTAAGGTGAATTTAGCAGTGAAGATCCACATACAGTTATGCATTTGGAATATGGAGAGAATCTAGAAGCCCCTGTGAAAATGCATGTGAAGAATAGGCCAGATTCACAAGGAAGGCATCCCAGCTGAGAATTTACCTGGAATCAAAAGCTATGAGGCAGTAGTGCTCTCTTCTGAGTCATTTTTGCCACTGTCAAATGTATCTAAACTGTGAAAGATAATTTTATGGCCATGATTGCCCACCTACCATGTAATTTGTAAGTTTCATTATACCAATATAGTGTTTGACCTATTCACTGACCACATCTGCAGGCCAGGAATTACAGAAGATCTCATGATGCAGTTTTCAAAGTCTTATGAATTATGCTCTGAATATATGGAAGGCTAAACGATAATGGAACATACAAATTGTCCTGCATATCACATGCTATTTATGTTTTATTGATGACATCTTTATTTTGTGAGAAGGTGTCACCTTGCAGCTTGGAGATTTTATCACTTACCTCAATCAAACAACCCCCTTCCTGAAGTTTACCTCTTCCCATAGCTATACTTCAACCACTTTCTTAGATATGCAGATTTCCAAGGACACTAACAATAACAGAATCACCACTGATCTATTCAGAACACCAACGAGGGTTAACTTATTACTCCACAGTAAAAGTCTACCTCCTTCAAAAAACAAGTATAATGCAGTGAAGTCCCAAGGCTATAGATTAGCTAGAATTACCACAGAGATGGAACCATTTTTGAGAAACCTGAACAACTTTGAAAATGATTATCTAGTAAGAGGCTATGAAAGTCAGATGTTAAAAAACATCCTGGAACCCATTATAGAACTGAAAAGGACGGAAGCACCTTTACTCAACCTCCCCAGTAGGAGAATGTTAAGAAATTCCACAGAGAATAACAAATGCAAAAAACAGCTGCATCCTGACATACACTTTGGATTATCATGTTATTGAAAAAAACTGGGACATTGTCACAGAAAACCCTTTTCTGATTAACATCTTAGGTGAAGCCCCATCCTTTGTTTATAGGAAGCCCAGGAACATTAGAAGTTTTGTTGAATTTAAACCTAGACCGTATGAGAGAAATACTAAAATATATGAAACTAATTGTACATTTTGTATATTTATACAGCAATATGATAGTCTTATTGCCCTTATTTAAAGAAAATCATTAAGACCAGTGCAGAGGGTAACTGTAAACTACAAAAGTAATTTACAGGGCACAGTGCAATGAATGTGATGCGTTCTATGTGGGCAAGACTGTAAATAAACTCAAGCGTAGGATTTCATGTCATCTGTCAGAAATCCGCTCTGGGTATAAAAATAATGCAGTAGCCAAACACCTTTCTTTTCATAAAAGACACACAGGTTTTAATTTCCAGATCCTGGATCACATAGACATGGGTGTTCTTGAAGGAGACATCCCAAATATTCTGGAGAAACATGAACTCATGTGGCAATTAAAGCTGAACTCTTTTAGGAAGTCTGGACTAAACTACTACTGCTCAATTAAAAGAGCACTGGAACTTAGAAAATTGCCACATTGTTTACATGACTCATTTTATTTTATTTTATTTTATTTTATTCTACCAGTTGGTTTTAAATGCCATTTTAAATCAGTTGCAATTTAATTGTATATTTTGTTTCCATCATCATACTTTTTTTCTTATTATTTTTTCTTTTTCTGGTTCTCTTTTTTCTACTTTATTCAAAATGATGTGTAATAACAATACTAACTAATTATACAATTATATATATTTTTATAGATAGTTTTTAGGGTTCTTGTTCACAGACCTGAAGAAGTCTAGAAGGACGAAAGTGATCTTTGTTAACAATAGGTTATGAAAATAGAATATGATTTTTACAATTGATTTTTTACATGCAAAGTGTATATGTATATATTTATATATATTTTCTGATTGCCAAATAGACTAAGGTTGATATATTTTCAGCCATGTAAAATATTGTCTTGGATAAAATCAGATTTAATAATTTACTTAATAATCTGGTTAAATAAAAGGTATCACATCATTATAAATTTTATTTAAAGTACATAATGGTTATATTATTATGACAGAAACTAAGTAGGAGAGGACCAGCTCGAGTGTCACACTGATGGGGGAAGGGATGTTAATTTAACATGTGTACCAATAACACTTTGTTTTACAGCACAATAAGCCACTCCCCTTGCCTGATAAAAAGTATATATATATATATATATATATATATATATATATATATATATATTTAGAAAGCTTGTGAGGAAACTATTACTCTATTTTTGTTTTACTTAGATTGCTTGTCTGTCTACTTAATAAAGGATTTTCAACTGGAAACAGACTGCCTGCCTTACTTGGATTACTTTCGAATACTTAGTAATTCTGTACAATTATATATTTTTTATTTTTATTTTTTATTTATCTATTTTTTTGACTTAAGATGAGTTTAAGTTTGCTACTTCTACTACTTTTGTCTGATCTGATTAATATACAGTGATTAACTATGGATATATGGACTGAAAATCTTCCACACAGAGACGTTTCTTACACTGATTTGATTATTAATATTTCCATAGGAGAGCCAACTGTAAGAAAAACAGAAGGTAGCTGGTAGTCTTCAGAATAACCACCGAGCAGGAAGGAGAACACCTGTAGAAACAGCATAAAAATCCATACATGCTGAACTATAATACTAAAGCCACTAATGCAAAATGTAGTTGTGCATTTTATTTCCATTTGTTGTATCTCTGTGTGTATCAACTTCCTTTAGGTAACTGTGCCGTGTGATAGTCATATATCATGGAATCACTTCTAATTTACCTTAAAGCATTTTGTTGTGTGGCAATACTTAAAATTATGCAACATGGATTTTTGTGACATAGCTTGTATTAAATACAGTTAATATCTGATTTTTTTTAGTTTGTTTATAGATGAAAATTCTTAAGTAAATTATTTGCAATTTCTTTCTAGATTTTATATCCGTTTTTACCGGTTAGTTTTAGCTACAGTATTTGCTATTACTGAGATCAACCAAAACCCTGAATTATTACCAAATATCACCCT
This sequence comes from Protopterus annectens, assembly GCF_019279795.1. NCBI lineage: Eukaryota > Metazoa > Chordata > Ceratodontiformes > Protopteridae > Protopterus > Protopterus annectens. The sequence goes on along the minus strand of NC_056734.1, from coordinate 900,164,887 downwards.
GGGATTCAGGCTATATGATTCTTGCTATTCAGAAGTCCGAGCACTTGAAGGCATCTCCTGGCTCATGACTGGGCAAGAAGACACAGTTCCAAATTACAGCTGTCATGCTAAATCAGTTCTAGCTGGAGTTATTGGAGAAGCTGGATCAGGACAGACTATTCCCATGGCTCGGATGCTGGGAGTATTCAAGTATCCACAGGTAAGAAGTCTGATTATCTAACACTGTTTCAAGCTTTCTTCGTCTAATACAAAAACAAATGTGCTACTATACATATAGCTGCATTTGTGTGGGTTTGTTCTATATTTGAACATTTTTGTTATCTTCCATTATTTACAACTAGATTTGGGGTGGCCACGGTGGTGCAGCGGTTAGGGTTGCTGCCTCACAGCAAGAGGCTCTCCAGTTCAATCCTCGGCTGGGGTGCCTTCTGTGTGGAGTCTGCATGTCCTCCCTGTGGTCGTGTGGGTTTCTTCCGGGTGCTCCGGTTTCTTCCCACATCCCAAAGACATGCTGTAGGTGGATTGGACACTCTAAAGTGGCCCTAGGCATGAGTACGTGCATGTGGGTGCCTTCTGTGGAAGGTTGGGTGCCAGGCTGGCAACTCGACACTATTAAACTCTACTGCCAATCATGAGTGGACAGGTGATCCACTGTGGTGATCCCTAACCGGGAAAAAGCCAGAAGAAGATTTACAACTAGATTTGCTTTTGTTGTTCAAACACTTTTTGCGTATCTATTGTCTTTACTTGCCATGTTGATGCATTTCAAATAAACTGGTAGGGAAGGTGGTAATGTGTTATACATTCTGAGAGGGAGCGTTTAGTATAGGCTTCATAAACAGGTATAAAAGGCACAATATGACTGTGGAATGTGACTCTTGTCATATTCAAGCCTTCAGCCACTGGATGATTGAAGGAAGGAAACAAGACAAGTTTTGCTGATGATTTGCTTCTTTTTCAACTCATCTCTGACTTTTTTTTTTAAATGTTTTCGTTTATCTATTTTCGTTTGTTGGTTTTAACTGATTAAAAGCTATATTGTCTTTGATGTTCTGGTATCATTATCAGAGTTTTTAACATTTTTGACATCCATTTAGGCAACATGGTTTTATGTTAAAATGTGATTATGATATGGGAGAGCAATGAATAGTTGCCTGTTTTCTTTAAAATCCCATTACGCTTTCTCTCATCTTATTAATATAAAGGATTTAATTTCCATTATAGCAATTTTTATGATGTCATTTCAGGACATGACTGTATAAAGAATTCATGTAATAATGGTTGTATCAACATGAGCACTTCTCTCTGAATTAACAGTCATACAACACTGTCAGTACCAACTTAGTGTACTCACTGGCTTGTGCTTTGGCAGAAAATTATCCTTGCATATAATCATATACATGTTTAATGAAAAAAAAAAAAAAAAAAAAAAGTGCACCAGCAGTGATCACCAGTATAATGGATGTAGGACCCATTGTTTCAGGCAGTATTGATTGTTAATTTAAGTAAGGTAGAGTGTCGGAACCAAAACAGAACAACAGCTTTAGAGACTAATTTATTGAATTCCTTTCCTCCAGCCCTACCAGGCAACTCCTTTCTAGGAAGAACTGTTTTTTCTTTCTAGATCTATACTCATTAGAAAACAGTATGGCAGCTGGCAAGGTTAAAGATTCATGTTGGCTGAGAGAAAATCAGAGAGGAGAACTCTTTAGCTGTTGTTGGAAGTCATTAGCTATTGCATCTACCTGCTTATGGGGGTGCACACTGTGGTGTGTGACAGAATTTTACAGTGCATTACCACATTATACTATTGTGTACAGGAGGGTGTAACATGATGTGATAAAGGGACACTGGCCATATACAGTTGGAGTGGGTGAGAGAATAAATGTGAAGATTTGTTTTTTAGAGTGTGGCTCCGTAGCTGTGCTGTGTAGGGAGCATGGAGAAGGTTGCAACAGTGGCTAGCTGAAACTTAGACTGAAGTGTGGGCAACAGTGGCCCACCTTGGTAGTGGCTGTGGGGTTATGTGGGGGCAGATACTTGTGATACTCTCATTATCTCTCCTGATGGTCACTGAAACGTTCTTGTAACAGGAATAGGCAAAGCTACACATACTTTAGTGTTAATGGATCAGTATTCCAACCATGCCATGAGATTTCACTTGAAGACAGTGCATGTCTACGAGTAGTATCATGGTGTCCCAGTCTACACTATAACAGTCAACTATTCTCCTGTCATGGAGGTGGTGTTAGGCAAGGCATTTTTGGATCCTTCTATGTCATGGAGAGAGACAGAATGTCCTATCAGAGATGGTGTCTCTCAGAGTTACTATTATCATGTACTGCTCAGCTATGACTGTTGTTGAACTTTGCACTGTAACATTGTCTTTCTCCCTGTTCTCCAAAAAATCTTGGTGTACAAATTTGCTGGTAACTACGATTTGCCGTACAGTTTTTATATATTTTTGAATCACACTGCCATATTACTTAGCCTTATTTTCATTTTAACTGGGTCCATTAGCATATTGTGGTCATCTCTGTATAATTATATTTTCATTAGTATAAAACTGTCTCTCTCTAGAAACCTTACACTGGCCTGATTTCCCATCAGCTTCTTCTCTCACAACATATTCATTCCATTTTATATCAACCTTCTTTCTGCCCCAACCTATCTCCCCTCATCTCCTACTACACTCCTACTGGACTCTTCAAATCTCTGACCAGCACCTACTTCAAACTCATCAACCAAATAATAACACTGGCTGCAACCTCTACAGCTACAACCCTGCCAAATCATGGAACAAACTACTCTGAGAAATCAGGAATCTGAATAATGCTAAGGAATTCAAATCAGCATTAAAAGAGTACCTGAACAGTCAATGGTCCTGCAAATGCACTCAGCCTCCCTAACTTGTTCTCTAGTACTCAGCCTCCCTTACCTATTTTTGTCTTTCCCATTTCTCCTATTGCAGCACACTTGCCTACCTTAAACCACTACTCAACTTCTCCTCTATCTACTAAATCTCACTTTTTCCTTCCCAACCAAAACACACTTCCACTCTCTTATCCTTCCCATCTACTACCCTTTTACTGTAACTCCTTCTATCAATACTTCCTAACTATACTGTATTTCCACCACAAGCCCATCTCTAAACAAAGTCTTATTATTTAGTCCACTATGTATTGAACCCAAGTAAACTTGTACTGTCTAGTCTTTATCTTAACCTGTCTGCATTATATATTATTTTATAGTTGGAAATTGATTTAAACTGGTCTGTACTCAATTAATGTCTATTTTGAACATTATTATATGCTGCTAACAAATGTTACTTGGAGCTTATCTCCAAATTATTGATGTATTATGTTTTCAATTATTGATGTATTACCATTTCTACTATTATACTATGTAAAAGTGGAGCTTTTCTCCCAGAGCCTCCTCTAAAAAAGGGCTATCAGCTCAGTCGGACATACCCGGTCAACAAATGTAAAATAAATAAAAATAAATAATAACTATAGTGCTGACTGAACAGTTTCACCTGCTTCTTTAAGAGCACTAGTAGTGTCACTGAGTCAGCCTCACTCTACATACCGCAAAACACATTGCAGGTCTATATAATTTCTGCAAATGGCCACATTGCTGAATGGAACTGCATCGAAAATGCAGTCAGGTGAACCCACCCCAGCCCCACTAATTATATATACCAACTCTGAGATCACACTACAGTGGGGAAAGGGGCAAATTTCCTGATCCAACCATAATGCAGTCTCAGTCAGAATGGTTCAACTGACTACATTTTTGATGCAGTGCCGTTCGACAATGTGGATAGTCACAGAAATTATATAGGCCTACACATTCCACAATTTGTTGCTGATTTCTAGCAACAGTGTACAGTAAAATCTCACTTAACCAGCACCTGTGGAGATTTCTAGATGCTGGCTAAGTGTAGTTTCTGGTTGTTTGAGAGCAACTTTGTGATTTTTGATTGGCTCGTATGCCAGACTCAATTAATTTAAAAATAGTAGGAAAAAAAAAACATAAATAGACATAAAACTGTTAAAAACAGTATGAAAGTTCAAATGTGAATGCCTATAGAACCATGTAGAATGGAATTAGTGCTTTAAGGCTCTTGCCTTTAAAAATGGTTTCAAAAACAAACCCCAGACATTAATGAAACTGTAATGAATGCTCTACTGATAAAACGCAGATCAAGGAGCTGATGAAGGAAGGGCCGAGTCAGGCAGATACCAAACACAAAGGCAACACGGAACACAATGGTAACCTACAGCAAGAACACAAAAGTCTGGTAATAAATCTTTCATCTTTAACACTAACTGATGCAGATATGTCACTTTTGAATAAATTGCTGTCATTTATTCCAGCCCAGAGAACTGTGTTAGCTGACATTCTTAAAGAACTTAAGTTATTTGGTCGCAACTTAACTTTAAAAACTAACTGACAATGTCAATATTTTTAAAAAACCCAGTACCTTTGTACCTAAATTACATCCTATGGTAGAAGCCTATGTGTCAGTATGTGAGAAGCAAATAAGGGAAGCATTTAATTCAGATAGAAGAGCTGTCTTTTATAACTTGAGTAAAGAAGAATCTGATGCTCTATATGACCTGAGGGAAATGCATTCAGTGGAAATTAGACCTGCAGATAAAGGAGGGGGAATTGTGATTATCAATAGGGAATTTTTTTTTCAATAATAATTCTTTATTATTTTTCTCTTGTTCATACAAACTCTTAACAGAAAAGTACAGAGATAATTTCCAAACAACTTCTATCAACATTATAACAAAATATATACATTATTTACATGAATGCTTTCACCATTTAAGTAATATATTATGGATAGGGAATTTTACATCCAGCAAATGATGAAACTACTGAATGACCATGAAACCTATACCTGTATCTCAGTAAATATAGTTAAATGTATTATAGACAGGATTGCTGTTTTGTTGTTTAACTTGCTGACTACAAATTTAATAGAGGATTTATTTAAGTATTTTAATGTAGAAACTCTCACCATTCCAGTTATATATGGCCTTCCAAAGGTATTTAAATATATCATATGTCCACCTATGAGACCCATAGTGTCTAGTAAAGGTTGGGCAACAGAAACCATGTCAATATATGTAGAGAATAATCTTTATTCAGTGCTTGAAAAGTGTGAAACAGTACTGAAGGACACAAAATCTTTTCTCAAAACATTGTATAGAAAGACAATTTCGATAAATACAGAGTATCTGCTTGTAACCTTAGATATTACATCACTTTTCACAGTAATTCCAAATCAGTGGGGAATAGAGAACATTAGGAGCTTGCTATGTTCTAAATGTGTTTTCTCTAATGATAAAGTGAATCTGTTATGCAGTCTGCTTGAAATAATTTTGGACAATAATGTTTTTGACTTTAAAGATGATTTCTACCTACAAAAGATTGGCGTAGCTATGGGCACAGCTTGTGCAAACAGCTGCACCAACCTAACTTTAGTCCAATGAGAAGAAACATCTCTACTACAGGGAAATGAATTTAGCAAATATGTTCTATGGTATGCACATTTTGTAGATGACATGTTTTTTCTATGGGAAAACTCAATAGAGAAGCTGAGTAGAGTCTTAGAGTACGTACACACAAACACACCATTTTTTAAAATTTACTTGTAAATACTCAAATGAACAGATAAAATTCCTTGATGTTCTAGTGAAAAAATCAGAAATGGGGCAGATCGCTACTAGGCTGTATAGAAAACCAAGTAGAAAGAAACCATTTAAAAAAACTTAAACCATCCACCCTAGCGGCTGATCATCTCCCAGCGGAATACCTACAAATAGCATCAGATGCCATTGCCTATCCCATATCAATCTTGATTAACAGAACTATAACTGAAGCTACCATCCCCTCTATTTGGAAAATCTCATATATCATCCCTCTTCATAAAGGAGGCACCTCCACGGAAACATCTAACTACAGACCTATAGCCATATTGTCTCCAATAGCTAAAATTATGGAACGGTGTGTTCACAAACAACTCCTACACTACCTCACCCTTAACAGTCCTTTGTCCAATACCCAACATGGTTTTCGTCCCCATCATAGTACAACCACTGCCCTCCTCTCCTTTGTTGACTCAGTCAATAACAACCGTAATAATAAATTAATATCCTCTGCTCTCTTTCTTGACCTATCGAAAGCCTTCGACATGGTCAATCACCAGCTTCTGCTCCACACCCTAGAAACCCTACATCTCGACAACCTAGCTCTAAGTTGGTTTAATGCTTACCTCCCTGGTAGGCAACAAGCTGTCCAGTGGCAAAACAGGCTATCCCACCTGCTCCCTAACGCCATTGGTGTTCCTCAGGGCTCTATACTTGGTCCCCTTCTTTTCTCCGTCTTCATAAATGATCTTCACTCAGTCATCCCCAAAGCCACCTGCATCCAATATGCAGATGACTCCACCCTGATCTGCTCTGACGTCTCTCTCCTGAAACTCCAAGCAGTCACCCAACACTGTTTTTCTATAGTCGAAAAATGGTTGAAACTCATACTTAATCCAACAAAAACCAAGTTACTGCTATTTTTCCCCTCTGTATCTACTCCCCTAGGACAAGCACCTCCAATTGCCAGCAACATGACCTTCCACGTGGAATCCACCAATGGCACCATCATTGAACCTGTCTCCAATACCAAACTATTAGGTGTTACTATTGACCACAAGCTTAAATTTGATATGCATATTACCCAAACCATTAAGTCTGTAAACAAGAAACTCGGCTCAATGTACAGAATAAAGAACTTTTTAACTCCTTATGCCAAACTAACCATTGCTCGCACTCATCTCCTCTCCATCCTCCTATATGCCTCCCCAGTACTTTCGTTCCTCAATAAGCATGAGCTCAATAAACTCTCGGTTGCCTATAATCATATTGCCGAATTTATAACAGGAACACCTTATCGTACTCACCATTGCCTTAACCTAAAGAAACTTGGTTGGTTAGAATTGCCCAATCTTCTCAAACTCAACCAACTCACTGAAGCATTTAAAATAATTAACCAACCGGATAGAACCCCCTCACTGAGCAAAATACTGACCCCCTACTCCAACCTAAACTGCCTACAATCATCAAAAAGTGTTCAGGTACTAACCATTAAATCTAATAATGCGGGTGGTGATGCTCTCTATGCCAACTCCATCGGAAAGCTTTGGAATTCCATTCCTAACAACCTAAGACTTACGACCTTGCTTAATCAATTCAAAAATAATCTCAAAGAATTCCTTAAATCACACTGGTTATGCCCTTGTCCTAAACCAGACTAATCCCAATGGTCTCATACCACCTCAGTCTCTTCCCCATCTCAGAGTTTATAATCTTAACCTCACGGCTTCTCAATGTAACCATGTTTAAGATTATCTACATAACATGTGAATGTTATTTAATCAGTATGAAAATTTTGCTGTTTTCTTTTATTATTATGTTAATGCTATTTCCTCTGTATGTAAATGTATTCTGTCTTCTCTTCATGGTGGAGCTTTTCTCCCCGGGAGCAATTATCTACATAACATGTGAATGTTATTTAATCAGTATGTAAACCTCGCTGTTTTCTTTTATTATTATGTTAATGCTATTTCTTCTGTATGTAAGCGTATTGTATCTTCTCTTCATTGTGGAGCTTTTCTCCCCGGGCCTCTACTGAAAAAGGACATGTATCCAGCTAGACTAGTCCGGTCAACAAATGTAAAATAAAATAAATAAATAAAATAATAATTCTATATTACATAAAAACAGCATGCATCCAAGACATGTTTATTTATTATTTATTTATTTATTTGCCTTTTGTTAACTGGGTTGGTCCACTGGGCTGGGGGCCCATTTTCAGTGGAGACCCAAAGAGAAAAGCTCCGATATAAAGAAAAAAGTTACAAAAATGTATAGCAATAATACAATCATTAAAATCAAAGAAAAATGCAATAGAAATATCTACAATTATACAATGCTTACATATGTGATATAGCAGTTGTAATGCTGAATGAAGAAGAAGAAGAATACTTAGGTGGGGTGGTGACAGGTGCAAGATGGAGAGTTGGCCAGGTAACTCTTTATTTCTCTTTTAAAAATGTTGGGAGAGTGGACAGAGTGTAGATGATTAGGGAGCTTGTTCCAAATTTGAGACATAGAGCATTTGTAAAGTAATTTCCCTATGATTTTATTGGGTCTGTAGGTGTCCAGCAGGTTTTGGTCAGTACTGCAGAGGGGTTGAGAGGCTTTATAATGGGATAAGAGGTTCGATAGGGAGGGGCAATTTGCGGGTTTATACAGTATGGAATGTGTAGTTTGAAGCTGAGATAGTAGTAGAAGTTGAGAGAATTCAAGCCATCAAAGTTGTTTGAGGGAAAGGCAATGGTGAGATTTGCATAGTAGATTACTGGCAAATCTAGCTATGTGGTTATATGTCTGACTGAGTTTAGTTAAAAGGTTTGCTTGCAGGTGAATAAGAATGGGGGACTCATAGAGAAGGCAAGGGAGGAGGTAGGCTTGGGCAAGGGAGGTCCTACAAGCAATAGGCAAGAATTTTTTGTTTCTGTACAATAGTCCAAGTTTTTGGTTGTTCCTTTTTATGGACTGTTGTATGTGAATGTCAAATTTCAGTTGATCATCAATAATGACCCCCAGCAGTTTGGTATGAGAATCAGCATGAAGTATTGTGTTATCTAGGGAAGAGATACAGAATGATGTTCTAAGATTGCCTGTTGATTTTGGAAGAAAGAGTAGTAGCTTGGATTTCTTTGGGTTAAGGATAAGTTGGTTATGTATTAGCCAATGTTCAATGGTGTTAAATGAGGTTTGTGTCAAGGAGTGGAGGTCAGTAGGGTTGTTGGCGAGGGTCTATATTAGAACATCAAAGTATTACTACTTCAAATGTTCTACTATTGAACCCTTTGCATCGAACGCTGAAACTAGCAAAGCTGCAGAATATCGAATACTTTCCTAGGGAAAGTATTCTGTGGGCCATTTCTGCAGCTTCGCTATTTCCTACACTGTGGAGTGAAGGTTATGGACCGGGTTAAGGTAAGTGTCCGAACGAAGGTGAGTGTGCGATAAGGACCTTTGGGTTAGGGAGTGGGAAAGGTGAGTGTGTGATAGTGACTTTAGGGTTAGGGAGCAGGTAAGGTGAGTGTGCAATAGGAAGTTTAGGTTTAGGGAGCAGATAAGGTGAATGTGGGATAGGGACTTTAGGGTTAAGGAGCGGGTAAGGTGAGTGTGCAATAGGGACTTTAGGGTTAGGGAGCGGGTAAGGTGAGTGTGCGATAGGGACTTTAGGGTTAGGGAGCGGGTAAGGTGAGTGTGCGGTAGTTACAGACCTTAGGGTTAGGGTTGGGTTAAGGTAAGTGTATAGCTAGTAGTATATGTATGGTTTAGTCTAGGGTTTTGTGAAGTGTATGTGTGTGGATTATGTACTTTGGTGTGCTTGCGTTGTGTGTATGTTTGTTGGAACAGCAAATATTTTTCACTGGGAAAACATTCACTGTTCTGAGTGTTCAATGTTATGGTGTTTTGAGTGAAATGGTTCGAGATTATATCATTCGATGTAGTCATACTTCGATGTTCTGATATAGACCCTGTTGGAGAGTGTGATAAGAGTAGAATCATCAGCGTATTGGATTAGAATGGATGTATGGCAAGCAGAGTGAAGGTTATTAGTGAAAATATTAAAGATAAGGGGGCTAGGATGGATCTTTGGGGAACCCCTGCGTTGTTAGATAAGAAGGGAGAACAGGTGGACATCCATCTAACAGATTGTTGTCGGTTAGTAAGGTAGCTAGAGAACCAGTTAATAGTAGAAGAAGAGAGGTTGAGCTCAGTTAGTTTGTTAAGAAGCTTAGGGGGAGATGGTGTCAAAAGCCTTAGAGAGGTCGAGTAATAGGCATGACACCAGTTTGTTGTCATCTCTGGCTTTGGCTATGGTCTGTGTAAATGAAAGGAATGCAGTGAAGGAGCTGTGGTAGGGCCTAAATCCATGTTGAGAGGAGGTGAGGAGATTTTCCTGGAGTAAGTATTTGAGAAGCTGAGAATTAATGCATCTTTCAAGGATTTTAGAAAGAGGTGAGAGAATGGCTATAGGGCGGAAATTAGCTGGGTCGGTGGAGTTACCTCCTTTATGTAGTAGAATTGTATAGAAGGATTTCCAAATGTCTGGGACTATGGATTCTTTAATGGAGCAGTTTATAAGAATGGATACTGGATAAGCTATGGCATTGGCTGCAAGTTTGCGAAATAGTCAGTAAGTTGTCAAATGAGGGAGAGCATGACTTAAGCTTCAGCAGAAAGGATTTTATGTAAGCTGTGGGAACTGGTTTCAGGGAAAAGGAGGACTGGGAGTTGGTGGAGGTAGGGGTGGGTGTAAGAGTATGGTTGGAGTCAGGAGGGGTTAGTTTGTGGATTGAGTCAATGAATAAACTATTTATTAGGGAGGCTATTTCTACAGGAGATTTATCAAGGAAAGGGGTAGGGGTAGTGGGTTTTCCTGGGTAGAGAATATTATTTATGGAGTGCCAAAATTTTAGGGGGGTTGGAAGTATGCGTGGTTTGAGCCTCTAGGTAGTAATTTTTCTTGTCTTGTATAATGAGTTTTTTTGTAAGGTTTTTTAGTTCTTTAAATTTGAGGAAGAGAGTGGGAGATTTAGACTTTGACCATTTTTTCCATGTGGAGTCTTTGAGTTTCATGGTGGAGAGGGTATGTTTGGAGAGCCAGGGTGTGGGATTAGATTTGATCCTTATTTTTCTTAGTGGGGCAAGAGAATTTAGGATGTTTAGAAAAATGTTGTTAAATTCCTGAACAGCATTGTTTAGGGGAAGGTGGACAAGGTGGGACCAGTCTATAGGAGGCAATAGATGGTTGAACTTCTCTGCATTGAAATTAGAGAGGTTACAGCAGTCTCTATAAATATATTTTTTAGAGGTATGAGGTAGTATCCTTTGCATAGAGATTGGGAGGTGATCGCTTAGAGAGTCAGGTAGAGTACAGGGATTATAGTATTGATTAGGATTAGAGGTTAAGATCCAGTCTAGTATGGAGCTGGAGTCTTTGTTGATTCAGGTGGAAGTAGAAATATGTTGGCTGAACCCAAAGAGGTTAATACTAAGACTAGGGGAGAGGAGTAAGAGTTTGTTCCAGTCTGTTTTGACATCTCCAAGTAGTATTGTTTCATATGATAGATTCTGGGAAGTCCAGGCTAGTATACATTCAAGTACTGGAATATTATTACCTGGAGGGATGTAGATGGATGCACTTGCAATTTTCTTGTGTGGGTTAAAGTGACAGTTAAGGAAGATGAGTTCTACAGGAGAGAAGTCAGGGAGGGGAATTGAGATGGGGTAAGGTTAAGATGTTCTGAGTATAGGACAGCTACACCTCCACCCTTTTTGGATAGTCTGTCCTGCCGGAATATGATATAACCTAGGGGAAGGATTTTTGCATTTGTGATATAGAGTTTGAGCCATGTTTCAGTTAGGGTTAGGATGTGGGGAGAGTAACTAGCAATCCATGCATGTAAGTCTGTAATTTTATGTGTGAGACTTTGTAGGTTAATAGAGTAGATGGAAAGGAGTTTTGATGGGGAGGATGGGAGTAGGAAACTATTTAATGAGGTGGAGTTAGTAGAGTTGGATGGAGTTAGTGGACCAGGGTTGGGGTGGATGTCCCCATCTGGTAGGAGAGTGATAGGAGGTATGAAAGCTTTAGTGCAAAAGAGGTGGTAGGTAATGAGTTTAAATTTCTGTTTAGAGGGGGAGAGTGTGAGGCTAATGTATTTAAATTTGTGACAGTGAATACACACAGTATTATATAGGGAGTGTGAGATGGGGAAGGTGGGCCAATTGTTAGGGGTGGGTGTGAAGTGGGGTAGAGTAGGGGGATATAGAAGGGTTATCAAGGTTGGTGTGATAAGAGGATAAGCAGGAGAGGATGATTAAGATGGGTGGTATAAGGAATTGCAGTTGCATATTGTGAGAGTGAGTATGAGAAAGTGAGGATGGTAGGAGAGTGGGTTCATAGGTTCATAGGTTGGTACTAGGCTATTGGCCCTAGGGCCTATACAAGCGTAGCCATAACAATTCTCTTGATATTTCTTCCACAATATTTACTTCACTGGACCCCTGTCTTGCAGGGCGACTGCCATGATCCCCGGGGTGAATTTCCTATCTCCCATCCAATCATCAAGGTTCTTTTTGAAGAGGCCCAAGGAGGTGCTCTGCTTGACATGTATGAGCAGTCTAGTCCAGAGTATGTGGAGTCTCTGAGTCAGGAACCTATCCCTCCAACATGTTTTGTTCATTATGATGACAAGGTTTAGATCCCTGGAGCGTGTGGCTCTGAGGGATTGGGATTTCTTTAAGTGGAGCATGTCCAACAGCTCAGTGTTTGACATGGCCTTGTATGTTAAGCAGAGATCATCTCTGAGTAGACGATATGCCACAGAGTATAGCTGGAGTTTTTTTAGACGGTCAGCATATGGCATCTGATTTAGGCCTGTGATTCTTTTAGTGAGGTTTTTCTGCGTCCTTTTCAGCTGTTGCAGATATCTTGTGAGGTACATACCAAATGGGGCATTATACTCTATAATGGGTCTAATGAGAGATGAGTACAGTGGGACAATGACCTCCTTTTTTCTGGATGAAAAGCCCTTAGTGATGTGCTGTGCCACATAGAAGGATTTCCTGACTGTTGTGGCGATATGGTTATCAAAGGTGAGACCACTGTCCACCTGTGTCCCTAAGTGTCTCATCACACTTTCGATGTTTAGTGTACTGCCACCTATGTGGTAATTCATGGGTACATGTTTTTTCCAAAGGGGATAACTATACATTTCTTGGCATTAAGCTTGAGCCCATGGCTCTGGCACCAGGCATCTGTTTCTGTAAGGCCCTTTTGTAGAATGTATGCGCACAAAAGAGCTGTGGAGACTGGCAATGAAACTAATGCTTTGGGCAAACATTATAAAATGAGGGGTTGTAAAATTGATTTTAAATTTGTAGTTTTGGGAAATATTGCTGACTATGAGACAAAGTTGAATGCAGATGATGAGCTTGGATGGATGGAATACACTTGGCAGGTGAAGTTGAATGCCTGTTATCTCCCTGGGCTAAACAATAGAGAAGATTTTGTAGCCTATTTGAAAAGGAAAGGGTTAAGACATTGAATTTAAAAATGTCATGTGATGAAAAGTTTTAGCATTTAATGAATGAAGTATAACTTTTTAATTCAGTCTGATGAAGTCTTGTGTATGAAAAGAAGAAAGCACTTACTGAATTGTGGTATTAAAGTACAGTTTGGTATTTATCACAGAGTTTTATTATTTTTACCTTTTGTAGAATATCCACATCATTTGGGGATTCAGTAATGGCTCCCAGTTTGCAGTCATCTGGGAACTTTGTTAGCCAGAGTCCCTTAGTGTTGGTCTGTACTTCAGAGAAGTAGATGCCAAACAAGACTGGTCCCAGTACTGAACCCTGAGGTACTCCAGTTGTCACTTGTCTCGAGCTCAATTTGGAGTCGGCTACTTTTACAGACTGGGTTCTGTTAGTAAGCCAGTTGGCAACCCATCGAGTGACATAGGGATTTATGCCCAGCTTAGTAAGTTTATCTATGATTCCAATGTGGGGGATGGTATTGAAGGCCTTGGCAAGGCCCAGATAGGCTGTGTGGACCACCTGACCCTCATCCACAGCACTGGAGACTGATTCGAAGAAGTTAATCAGATTCAGAAGACAAGATCAGCCCTTCACAAACCCAAACTGGGTGGGGTCTAGTGTTTGAAGGTTGCCAATGTCTTTGTTTATAAGTTCCATTATAATGCGTTCCATGCCCTTGCAGATCAGGCTTGTCAGACTGATGGGACAGTAGTTCCCAGGATCCAAGGTGGATCCCCCCCTTGTGGAGTGGGATAACTGTAGCTGTGCGCCACTCAGTGGGCATGAAGCCTGAGGTGAGGCTATGATTAAACAAGACACTTAGGTGAGATGCCAGTTTATTTTGTAGTTTATATAGTACATAGCCTGGGATGTCATCTGGTCCCATGGATGCTGTATTCTTAGCTTTGGAGAGTGTGGATTCTACCTATGTGGCCGTGATTACTGGTATTTGGCAATCTTTTGGTATTGAGATGGGCTCTTTAGGGGGTGAGAGGGGGGTGAAGTTGGCACTTAATCGATCTGCCAGGATATTGGCAATAACCTTGGGATCAGTATATTTAATGCCATTCTTTTGTAGCTGAGAGCAGATCTGAGCATTGCCATTTAGATTCTTGACATAACTATAGAATGCCTTGTGGTTGTCTTTGGAATCTTTGGCAATTTTATTTTCGTAACTAGCTTTTGAGGAATTTATGAGGGATCTCAGCTTTCTTGCTAAGGCTGGCGAGGGAGTTTTTTGCATCCTGAGATTTTCCTCTCTTCTGCAACAGTTTCTTCCTTCTGTCGTATAGTTTGTTTATAGCAGGGGGCCACCAGATTGGCTTCCTTTTTTTGGAGGAGAGCATCTTGGTTCTATTTGGGATGGCACGATTCATGCACAAGTGTATGTGCTCATACAGTGCCTTAGTGTAGGATTCAGCAGTTGAACTTTCAGATCCCGTCTGCATGAGTGTCATGAAGTTTGTCACTTCTGACTTCAGTAGCATGAAGTTGGCTTTGGAGAAGTCTTTTATGGAGGTTTCCTTACTGGGGGGGTGGGATGTGGATGTCAAGGGTGATTAGCTTATGATAAGACCTGACCAATGAGACGGTGACCACTGGTGTGGAGCATCTATCTCCCATGTTGGTAATGACCAGGTCTAGGATACTGGAGCCCCTGGTGGGACAATGGATTAGTTCATCCAGGAGATTGGAATTTATGAATTCCAAGAAACCTTGAGAAAAGGTGTTGGTAGCCGAGTAGGTTTCCCAGTTAATGGCAGGGTAGTTGAAATCACCCAGTATTAGGGTGTTTGGTTGTATCTTAATATTTTCCAGTATGTTTAGAAAGGTGTAATGAGAATCTTGGAGCATGATGGGGGACAATTTGGATTGCAGTCTTACCTAGGGTTAGTTGCACCTGCAGCATTTCAGATGCATTGTGTGGGACAACTAGCCTGGAGGTGTGAATGCCCTTGGTGAATATGGACACTCCTCCACCTTTAGTGTTTCGGTCTTGGTTTTGTGGCTGAAAAGTGTGGTAAGAGTTGTAGCCTGGTATTGCAGGGGTGCTCTCTGGGGCCTTGAACCAAGTCTCAGTCACTGCGCAGATATCGATGTTCTCCATTTTTAGGAGTGCCTCGAGAGAGTGCATTTTGAGATTTACACTTTTAGCATTGAGTAGCATTACCTTCAAATTTTGCATGCTTGTATCTGTTATGGTGGTGGTTTTGACCTTTGAACCTTGCCTAAAAAGGCACTATAGGGGTGGCAAGAGCTTTAGCCAGTAACCTGAATCCCAGGGGTGACAGGTGCAGACCATCTCTGGCAAAGCATTGTGGTTTGTCGATCATGTCTTTCCAGGCAGACAGATACTGGATCCCCTTTGTATGACACCAGAAGTTTAGCCAATTTTTGAAGTCAATCATTTGTCCTTATACTGTGGTATGATTCTGGGTGAAGGCAGGATACTACTCAGGGCTAGGGTCATACCTGCCTGGGCCACATGATCCGAGAGCTCTTCCATGTCTCTTTTCATGTAGTCCAGGGAGGTACATCTGAAGTCATTCACTCCAACATGTACAATGACAGAGTTGTATTTGTACTTGTTGTGGAGTGACTTGAGTGCATGCATTATGTGGTGGATCCTGGCACCCAACAGGCAGCTGACTGTAATTTTCTCCTTGTTCAGCCTGGTGAGTGGGACATCAGTGTGCCTAACTATAGACTCACCTATGACTAAAGTGTTGGGTACATTGTCTTGCCTTAGGGGCTATTGTTGGGTGACACACTGGTGTTGTGAGCTATGTGTCACTTTAGTTGTGACTGGTGTTTGTTTGCATTTCAGCTTCGGAGGTCCTTGTTGCTTGGGCAGGTTAATGTTAAGGGCCTCCGCATATGTGGGTTTAGTGTTGCTATGTGTGGGTGTTGATGGTGTGGGTTTTGAAGGGCTATGAGTTGCTTGAGGTATAATGCAGGTGTTAACCTTCTCCTCTTGACTGTCTAGCACAATCTTGGCCAGAGAGAGCCTTGCTTCCAGTTTGGCTATGTAATTGCACCTCTCTCAGGTTGTAGTGTTGGGTGGTAGGAGGAGAGGGTTGCTGTGTATATGAGGCAGTTGCCGGATTGCCGAAGTATGCCCAGATTCATCAGGTGGACAGGAGAAATCACCGGAAGCTGACCCTTGGACATGCCTGTTTAGGTGCTTTTTTTGTAAAGTACAAGAGCTGTTTTCCCTTACCTTTACAAGGTACTTTGCAATTATAGGCTGTTTAGTGCTTATGATTAATGTCTCCTTTTTGACAAGGAGAGTTGAGTGTTTGTATCAGTTTCAGGCTTCCTAGTGCTTTCCAGCAGGTTCTAGAGCAAGTGCTAGTCACAGGGGTTCAGATTTTTAGTGCTACTACTGAGAAACCAGCTAGTTCTAAGGGAAAATTTGAAGAGCAGACATTCTGGCACCTGCAATAGTTAACTGTAGCCCCGTGGTGCTGCATGATGTGAAAAATGCTCAAACACATTAATTTTTAAGCCAGAAAGTTGAAAGGGATAGAAATAAGCCCAAAAAGGTTAATAAAATTACAATTTCAGAGCTGGAAACCACTCCTCTAGTGTCAGATAGGCAGTACAATGCTCACCACTCCCACTGGTAAGCAGTAGGACTTTCTTCTACCACAGCAAGGTCTGGATAGCTCTGAACACAGAAAATAAAGTCCTGAGACAAGCAAAGCCTGGGATCTGGACTATAATGGCTAGGAAAGGTGGAAACCGTACAAATAGGATAGTATTTTTTTTTGTTAAAACAGGCTAAACAATGCAATAATACAGTAAATAAACACAGAAAAGGCTAACACACTTGACTGTGTAGTCCTAACCAGTAAATGCAATTAAAACTCTACAAAATGAGCAATTTAAAACTTTTTAAATGAAGCAAGGCAAATGCACAACTGAAAAATGATTTAAGAGGCAGTAATACAGTAGAATAAGTAGCTAGTCTACATATACAGAGAAGCCTATATATACAGAAAAGCAGCTAAAACACACAAACAATTCAGATGCAGTGCAACCTAGAGCTCTTGAGTTGTAGCAATATTAAGGCAAATACAGTTATAATAAATGCACTAAAATATACTCTATATTTCCAAAATGTTTAAGAAGCACAGTCAGAACACAAGGAGATACAGGCATTTTTTTTTTTTTTTAGAAAGGAAGAAATGAGTAACAGAAGACCTTCACAGATGTTATCTCTGTATTAGGTAGAATGAGCTAATGACACTAGACTGGGAGGAGTGTCCCAGATCAAATTTACAGTAGGGGCGGGCAACTGCAAAGCCACTAAAGCTATTACCTACACTCTTTAGACAGTAAACACTACAGAAATCTTTATGACAGCAGTGAACAACAAAATGAATTTTTTTAAACAGATAAAGGAGCAAATAGACTCCACAGAATGCTTTTAACTGCAAACAAATCAGTTACCCATGCAGATTAGTTAATAGCAATAAAATACAGTAAAAAGTGTACAGCAGGCAATACAAAAGTAGTATATATAAATTGCTAGAAGCAATAATCAGTATCATTAAGCCAAAAAAACAGGATACTTGTATATCTCAGATCAGAGTTGTAGTCACGCCCCTCCTCCACTCTGATCAGTGCATATAGACAGAAATCCTCTCAAAGTTAGGGCTTAAATACCAGAAGATACAACCTTAGACAACTTTTTTTTTAAAAAGCACAAAAGAACCAACCCCCACTAGCCAGCAGCCAATCAACACAATCTAGCCAAGAAGGTAAAGAAAGGCTTCTGCTAATTCAAGATGGCCTGCTCATGTGCTCTGAACAATCACTGCAAGGACAAACAGGCCTAGAGTCAGCAGATCTGATCTGGGATAATACTAAAACTATTAACCTACACTCTTTAGACAGTAAACACTACAGAAATATTTGACAGCAGTGAGCCACAAAAATGAAAGTTTTTAAACAGATAAAGGAGCAAAGAGACTCTACAGAATGCTTTTAACTGCAAACAAATCAGTTACTTGTGCAGATTAGTTAATAGCAATAAAATACAGTAAAAAGTGTGCAGCAGGTTTGAATAGATAATTAGGAAAGGAGTAGGTGAGAGTTAAAGGGATAGGTTGGTTTGGGGGAGGTCTTAATGAGTAAAGTAGAGTAAGTTGTGATTGGGAGTTGGGAGGTAGGGGCGGTACTAGTGTAGAGTTTAGAGTATAAATCTAGAGTAAGTAGGGGTGGGTGGGAAAGGAGGTAGTGTAGGGGAGTGGAGTGAGCCAGAGTGTAGTGAGGGCAAACGGAGCGAGGCTACACCCCCGAGATGGAGTTGTTAGCTATGAAAAGCAATCTGTTTAGAGGAGAGGCATTATAAAAGGGCAGTTCCTGAGAGCCTCAAGATTACATACTAAAAATGATGAGTTGGAAAGCTCCATGGAAGTGTTAAGAGGAAAACTGCTTGATAGAGGCTATAACCAGACAGAAATAAACACCACCATAGAAGGAGTATATCAAGAATGTCAAGGGAAGGGTAGACCTTACTTCTCAGAACAAACAACAAGAGATAACCTTGAAACCGACTTCAGGGATGAGAAACATAGGTTCTCTATTACATATGCAAGTGATGTCAATCAATTTTATGATATATTTAGGAAGAACTGGAACTTATTGTTAGCTACTAAAGAACTTGAAGGTGCCATAGACTCTGGACCTCACTTCTCATTTACAAACAAAAAAATCACTTAAAAGGCAGCTGTATTATTAAACCCAAACACACAAGTCCCTGAATGCATCAGATAGGATAGGGACATATATGTGCAGGAACTGCAGAGCTTGTAAGTACATTTTCTCATGTAGCACTTTTGTACATCCACAGCAAATGTTTAGAATTGAATTTAATTTCTGTTCAGACTGCAGAAATAGAAATATATTATCTATCTTAGTTTTTGCCAATATTGTAAAGTTTTTTATGTGGCAAGACTAATAGAATGCTCAAAGAATGCATTCTAGAACATATGAGGGACATAATAAGCAAAAAGGAGAGTAGTGCCCTAGCTAAACATGTAGAAGCTGAAGGTATGCACCATTTTTTTTTAATTTTTAGTTTTAGAAGTTCTGGAAGAAAATATCAGAGGGGTGACATTAGAAATAGAACAGAAGAGGCTGTGCAAAAATGGATTCTGCAACTAAATGCAGACAAACCTCCAGGCATTAATGAAACTGTTTTTTGAAACCATTTTTAAAGGTAAGAGCCTTCAACACTAATTCCCATCTACATGGTTCTATAGGCATTCACATTTGAACTTGCATACTGTTTTTAACAGTTTTATGTCTATTTATGTTTTTTCCTACTATTTTTAAATTAATTGAGTCTGATATAAGTATTTAATTGTTTGTCTTAACTGATTGGTCGCTTTGAAGGTATATATATATATATATATATATATATATATATATATATATATATATATATATATATATCAAGGAAGTCATGGGATGTTTTATTAAGTCTGATGAAGTGACCTGGAAGGTCGTGAAAGCACTCACTTTGTCCTTGCAATAAAGAATTTTCCTTCTACTGTGGCAGTTCGACATTTTATACATACTACTGGCTTTGAGGTGAAGACTGAGCTGTTCATCTGGTACCTGTGTTTTTGTCTTTCTCTTTGTACCCATCTGATAATGACAGGTCATATTCAGCAATCATGTTCCAAAATATTTGTTTTGTAAGCCTTCTGATTCCTTGTTTTGGAAGGGAATACATACAGTTGTACACATGCAGCACTACTATTAGCAGATATATTACATCCTGATATGTCTACAGTTGTTTTGATTGACCATATCACATTGTTTTTAATGTTGTACTCATGCTGATGTGTTTTTAGTCAACTATCATGCTCTCTGTCTCAAAAGGTTGTCATATGTTGTGCCTATTGCCCACGATAGTCTCCGATATCTTTATCCTCATTTATACAATGGTATGTTGTGCTGTATAGGAATAATCACTTTCTCTCCAACTCTTCCAGGAAAACTCTGGCCTCGACTTATCTTCTTCCTTCCTAATTATACGGAGCCCCTCTCCTAACAAAGCTGTCCTCCTCTATCACTTCTAAACTAGAAAACTGCTACAACAAAATCTCTAAATTTGCCTCTAAATCTAAAAATACCACCCATCACTGCCTAACCCTACAATCCCTGAATTGGCTTGAACTCCCAAACTACCTAAACTATCTTCAACTCACTACTGCATATAGACTCATATTTCACCCAACAAAATATCCCGCTCTAACATCCTTCCCCCTTATACACCCAACAGAGCTCTCAGATCTGAAAATCAAAACTTAATTACTATCCATAAACCTAAACGTCCTGCTGGCCAACTTCTCCTATCTTTCTCACTAGGCAAATAATTGAATCCCTTTCTCTCCACACTAAGAACCATACCAAACTCAGAAAACTTCAAAACCCAACTATTCAAATACCTGTCCACTAAATGGAAATGTACCTGCCTTCACCCAACCTAACCCAAGGGGGGGTTTTCACTCTGGTTCCCAAGCTCTACAACTCTCATAGTTATCTTCCTATGAGCCTATCTAAGCTCTCAACAATTTCTATAGCTTCTCTCTAAGCTCTCACCTCCTACAGCTGCCCTCACACAGTCCAACCTTGTAAATATTGTAAATAGCATTCTACTGTTGTTGTGTGTATGTAAAGCATATTTACATTTTCTTAAAAGGTTTGTATGTAAACTGTTTCCACACCTAACCCATATCTGTCTTCCTCAAATGAAACTGTGTGATCCCTACTTTCAAGCTTAATGAATTTGTTAACTATGCATGATACTGAATCCATTTATGAGTAACTATTCTGCATAAGATCTTTAATATTAACTATCATTTGTATCTAAATTGTATAATGCATCTTGGAGCTTTTCTCCCCGGGCCTCCACTGAAAATGGGCTAATTCGGCCCAGTGGACTTTCCCGGAAATCAAATAAATAAATAAATAAAAATAAATGTTTTTGTCCTTTCATATACATTATTGAATGCAGACAGTAAAATATGTTTTTTGGCCATTCATACATTTTTACAATGCTAATGACGTGTGTGTGTGTGTGTGTGTGTGTGTGTGTGTGTGTGTGTGTGTGTGTGTGTGTGTGTGTGTGTGTGTGTGTGTGAGTGTGTCTAAGCATATAGAATTGACCAGAAAAAAATACCGGTATCCCTTTTAGGAGTATGACATATCAGGTCACAGGTAACTGTGTCCATAATGGCTATGTCTCAGTCTCTGTGTCAATTCTCATCATAACAGTATTATGTTGTGCTCTGATTTTTGTGGAATTTTTCTGCATCATAGACATTGTTTTCTTTTCTGCTGTGTTTTGCAATTAATCTTTACATTCACCAATCTGAAGATGATGATATTCACGTGTGAGGCTGCTGCCCGATTCATCCAAAGAAGATGGTGACATTGACGACAATGATGAGGAGCCTGGACCTGCCACTGCATGAGCCATCTTGCCTGCACCCCACAGGAAATGTCCTCTTGACCATGACATAGATGATTTTTGGAAGGAGATTAGGGAGGTCATTACCAATGTGTACCAACACATGTCTGGGACATGATGGGGACCTTCTTCAATGAGATGGCATGGGCTATACTGAATACATTCATGATGATAGCTTGTGAGATCATTCAGGAATCTGATCCACATCAGCCCAGTCCCTCCAGCCAGTAAGTACTGTCTGTGTGCTTTACTTGTGTTCTGCTGCCAACATGGGGATCAACATTTAATTGACTGGACTGTATATGCACTCTTTTGCATGTATACCATGTATCTGTCATGCCTATATGTTATTATCATGTGACATTTACTTTGGTTTTAATGTGTGCATCGACACACATTAACACATTAAAATGTCTACATACATTCAAATGTCCATGCACTGTGGCAGTTAACTCATTGATAGTGCTGCAACAAGAAGCCTGTAAACATGTATCTTACTGGGACAACTGACAGGCAACAATATTAACAGTGTCAAGTGCCTTGGATATCTGTTTGCCATATTAGGTATGTACAATATACAGACATGTAATTCTACATGGTTTTGGATGACAGCTGTCATAATGTCCCACTCTCATGACATGGTGCTGTGTCATGGTGTGGTTATACTGATGCCATGAGGGATCATATACAAGTATATTCTATGCCCAGTTCTCCTTATCTGACTGCATCAAAGAGAAAGGTGACATTACTCTGTACACAATGTTACAAATTACACATTATTTCACAATACATTACAACATGTTTGTTATATGTAGCATTTCCTCACCCATGATGTAGTGACATTGGTGTATACCTTCCATAAATAGTTGCATACATAATGATTATATGTATGTGCGGACAAAGTCAGATGCATACTGCCACAGATATGAAGCTTTGACAAGTGACCACTCAGTGATGTACTGCAAATGTGCTGTAATGTTGCTCCCAGGGATGTTGTAGTTGACATACACATGTGTTTCTTTATTTGACATTTGCATGAAAGTATATGTGTATGACTGAAATTTTTAACTTGTTTGCCTATGCATGTTGATGTGACATGACTGCACATTACTGTGTATGTGTTTTTTATGCATGTCCAGTATTGTGGACATCAGCAGTGCATCTGACATACCTTTTCTATTTGTTTAAATGTATGTCCGTGTGTCTTCTCCAGTACCTTGTGTGCTTTACATGTGAATTTGCATTGTATCAACTTACTGTGTCCTGCTTTTCCATGATGTTGTACCAGGCAGTCCACATCCTTATCACTTTAATATGTCCCTAGTATTTATTGCACTTATGTTTCCATTTGTCAAAACTACTGTCCATTGCTAGTTATTAATGTGAGATGATGAACATCTACCAAATGTTTGGCCATTTTACAAAGTGAGTTGTGCACACAAGCTGCTGGATAATGCTTGCACTACATTTTTCATTCGACTTGTGTGTTATGCACTGTATTTTTTCATATCCATGTGCACAGCCTGCTATATTCATTATTCTGTCTGGTTGCTTGCCAAGCATGGTCATAGGTTTGGTTCTGTCCTCTGAAGATATGTACTATTGCTTGCCCTGCATTTGCTCATCTGTGATGTGGCTTGGCTAACACCTGTACTGCTGCCAGACTGATTGGATATATGTATATTTATCCAATGTGTACTTTAAACATACTTTATTACCCTGGAACACACAGGTACCATTGGTCATACACATCCAGGTATGGCTGTCACACATTATGCAACATGCGCTAATGTGATAGATCATAGGTATTTTTTTCTGCATTTCACCATAGCTGGTATGCATCTGCACCCTGTTTGACAACTTTCAATTACCCGTGTTGAGCAGTGTACTGTCTGTGTAACTAATCTGTCCATACTGTTATTTTTCCAGTCTTTGCCTGTCTTATGTTGTGCTATTTACTCTATGGGTATATGTGCTGTGTTTACTTTCACCTTATCTCTCTCTATTTTTATCTTTCCTTCCATTCTTAAAAAAAAAATAAAATAAAAAAAATGGGGCCTATTCCTACCAAACTGATATTACCCATGTCCTCAAACTTTCCCTCAAAATTTTCTATTCCAACATTCCTCTTGCTTGTCCCTCTTCTTCACCTATACCCTGCGTCTTCTTTTCTATCCCCCACTTTCCTTGGATGTATGCATTACTTGTGTTCCCCATGCAGGTCCTGATCCTATTGTTAGCAAATGTTAGCTTTAGTGAAGTAGGCATGAATGCCCTTTGCTTCTAATTTTTTTATTAGGAAATTTAAGGATTCTGTCGAAATCCTTAAATTCAAGTCAATATATATTTTTAAGGATCCATATATTATGTAGATATCTGTAATTGTCTCTGATTTTAATGTAATGAGTGATGTGAATAGATATGTATTACAAATAGCCCTGAAGCTTTGGAGCATGTATTATAAGTTAGTGGATAGCATATGGACATATCTGTGATTGTCTAATATGTTTCTGTGTATACTCCCGCAGATTTCTGTTACAATTGCCATGTGGATTAGTATGGGATACTTGCCATTTTTAATGTGTGTGTTTTTTGGGGGACTATCACTATGGACTCAGTAACATTCTATAGTTGTCCATAAAGTTACTGTACAGATTTTTTTATCTTTCTAAACAACTATCAGGATTCTTGATTTGTGTTATATTTTAATTTGTTTGGTAATGTACAATGTTACTGAACAACTATTTCTTATATTTTCAGATTACTTGAGTAATTTCTATAGTGTGCCATTGGAACTGCTGTAGTCCACTGTGCACTGAGGTATTCTGAGTTTCTTGTTGTGTATTAGCATATTGCAATGTTATCCACAAGTTTTACTCTGAAATCAGCATAATGCACTGGATTACATGATCTTTATGGAATCTGGCTCATTGATTAACAGGAACCTAAAACTAACTAAAGGGAAACAGTTGATATAGTGAAATCTGAGAACATAGGAAAAAGAGAGTAAAACAAAAATGTGTTTATTTATTTTAGTTTGATGACTGGGGAAGTTTACTGGGCCTAGAAGCACCCGTTTTCAGTGGAAGCTCGGGGAGAAAAGATCCAGTAACAAATAACACATTACAAAGCACACATAAACGTTACAGATATATACAAAGCAGTGTAATCAATTACAGTGAAATGGATAAGAGGCATGATAGTTATAATACATACATCTAAAGACATACAGGTAATGGAAACACTGGAAGAAAAATTATATTTTATGTACAAAGTTAGAGTACAGAATTTTGTTGTGAGAAAATTCATCTTAACTATAGTGCAACAGGAGAGTGTCCTATGTAGGTAACAGAAAGTGGTAATAGGTAGATAGGTAAATTCAACTTAACCATAATGCAACAGGAGAGTATCTTGTGCAGGTAATAGAAAGTGATGATAGGTAGAGTGGTGGTATGAGAATAGGGTGGGGTAGGTGGAGGGTCAAAGTATTTAGGGGGAGATTTATGTTGGAGAGTTGCATGGGCATGCGCATTTTGTAGCAAGATGTGAGAATAGGTGGGATTTGAAGTTGCTGTGGTTAGGAGTATTGCGCAGGGAGGGAGCGAGACAGAGTTCCATAGTTTAGATAAATAGCAGGATAGCAGGAGGTGGCCAGGGGGTCGTTAGGGTTTGTAGGAGGGTTTGGTTTTTGGATCTGAGGGAGTGGTTAGGAATGTAGTGGGTTAGGATGGCAGCAAGAGAGGGGTAAAAGGAAGGTTTGAAGATAAGCTTGTGGGCAGTGGTAAGTTTGAGAAAGCTTAGGTAGTTGGGTAGTTCAAGCCATTGCAGGGTATGGAGAGAGTGGCAATGGTGGGATGAGGTTTTTTGAGTTAGTAGTGAAGTTGCTAATTTTTGTTGTAGCAGGATTTGAGTTTGGTCTGAAGGCCGAGTTGGAGATTTGTTAATAGGGGGGCACTATACATAAGAGAGGGGAGAAGGTTGGAGGAGACAAGGGTTTTTTCTGGTGGAGGGGGTGAGGTAGTGGTTGTGTCTGTATAGAAGTCCTAGTTTTGGCGTTTTTTTTAATGGTGGTGTGAATATGAATGTCAACTTTTAGATGTTCATCAATGATAACATTGAGCAGTTTAGTATTTGATACAATTTCAATAGGGATGTTGTTTAAACTGAGTATAGAGAATGAGTTTTTGTCAATGGGGGATTTTCTTGAGGGGGAGAATATCATCAGTTTGGTTTTATTTACGTTTAGGGACAGATGATTGTTTTGCATCCAAGTTTCTGTTTTATAGAAAGCTAATTGGGTTTTCTGTTGGAGGTTGGATGGGGAGTTAGCTGTGCAGATGATAGTTGAATCATCTGCATATTGGATAAGAGATGAATCTGGAGGTGTGCGGTGGTAGTTATTGATAAAGATATTGACGAGTAGAGGGCCTAGAACAGAACCTTGGGGCATGACAGTGGGGGTGGGTAGGAAGGGAGAGGTTGAGATTTCCATTGTATTACTTGCCGTTCTGAGAGGTAGCAAGAGAACCAGGCTATGGTGGAGGGATAGAGGTTGAGAGAGGATAGTTGAGATAGGAGTAAGGGGTTGGAGACAGTGTCAAAAGCTTTGGACAGGTCGAGGAACAGAGTATATACAAGTTTGCCAGAGTTGTGTACTTGGTTAATGGTCTCAAGAAAGGCCAGAAGGGCAGTCATGGGGCTGTGGCCAGGGCAGAAGCCTTGCTGAGTAGGGGAGAGAAGATTGTTGTGAGTTAGGTATGGCTTAGTTGTGAATGGATACATTTTTCCATGATTTTGGAAAGTGGGGAAAGCATAGCAATGGGTCTGAAATTGATGGTGCCAGTGTTTTTGCCACCCTTATGGAGAGGGATGATGTATGCATGTTGCCAGATTGAAGGGATATAGGCTTCATGGATTTACCGATTTATAAGGATGGATATGGGGAAGGCAGTGCTATCAGCAGCTATTTTGAGGAAGGCCGATGGTAGATTATCTGGTGCGTTGCAGCAGAGTTTTAGTTGAAGGAGTAGTTTTTCTATTGTACCTGTGGGGATAGTTGTAGGCTGAAAGTGGAGGGAGGGGAACTGTAGTCAGATGGGTGTGGTGGGCTGGTGGGTTTGGGGTTGGGGGATGGGTTGGGGAAGGAGGAGGTTAGTTTAGTTATACAGTCCATGAAGGAGTTGAAAAGGGTGGCAGTGTCAAGGTCAGTAAAGTTATGGTTGGGACAGGGATTGTCTTTAGATCCAGGGTGCAGGATAGAGGAGACTGAGTCCCAGAATGTTCTTGAGTTGGTTGGATGTTCAGCTTGAAGTTTGGAGTAGTATGCTTTTTGGTCTCTAGATATTAGGTTTTTTACAGTGTTTCTGCATTATTTGAGCTCAAGTAGGGTGTTACATTTTTTGTTGTTTTGGAATTGTTTCCCTTTTTTGTCTCTTTGCAGCATGATTAGTTTAGTTTCTTTTGATAGCTTTGACACACTTGGTTCTTAGTGGAGCATGGTTGTTGAGTAGGTTTAAAAAGGTTTCATTGAAGTAAGTGTTGGCAGTGTCAAAGGGCAGGGTTCTTAGGTGGGTCCAGTCAGTCAGTTTTAGGCTTTCAAAAAAGGTTTGTGGATTGAAGTGGGAGAGGTTACGAGTTTGAATATAATGGTGTTGGTTATGAAGAGAGGATGGGTAATGATAGAAGGCTGGTAAGTGATTGCTGAGATGGTCTGGAATGATTCCAGCATT
The DNA here is from genome assembly GCF_019279795.1 of Protopterus annectens. NCBI lineage: Eukaryota > Metazoa > Chordata > Ceratodontiformes > Protopteridae > Protopterus > Protopterus annectens. The sequence goes on along the minus strand of NC_056734.1, from coordinate 900,137,471 downwards.
TGAAACTAGATTGGGATCGGATGTTAACATCCAGTCAATGAAGGTGCCAGATGTTCCATCTTTGTGGGTCTGGTGGGAGAGTTTATGAGTTGGGAGTAGTGAAAGAGGATGATTGTCTGAGTTGGGGGTTGACAATATATGCTGGCCCAGTTGCTGTTCATGTCTCCAAGAATGTATGTTTCATTTTTAATGTTGGAGAAAAGCCAGGAGAGGATGTCTACTAGTATTGGGATATTATTGACTGGGGTAAACAGAGGGCGACTATACATATGAACTTGTGATTATTGATTTTTAGTAGACCTATTGTTATTTCAGCATTGGAGAAGTTTGTGATATGATTGGAGTATGGAGTAACTATAAGACTGGAGGGGTAGATTATAGCTACACCACACCTTTCTTGTTAAGTCTGTCATTGTGAATCATTAGGAAGCCAGGTGGAAGAATTTCATTTTCTTTTATGGAGAGTTTTATCCAGGTCCATGAGATGGCTAGTATGTTGGGGTGATTGTGGGATAGCCATGCATGGATGGTTGGGATTTTGTTTCAAAGGTCCTGGGTATTGAATGTAGTGAGGTGAATGGATTTAAGAGTTTGAGGGTATGTGGGAGGGGAGATTGTGGTTTGTGTGGTGGAGGTGGGCCCTGGGTTGGGATGGATGTCACCAGAGATTGAGAGGGAAAGTTGCTGGAGAGTGAGAAGAAGGCAGTTTATTATGGATGGAGAGTCTATGTGGTGGAAGGAGGTGAGTGTTTTGTGATGAGTATGGAAGGGTGTGTAAGGAGAGTGTGAGATGAGTAGGATTTTGTGCTTGAATAGTAAGGTTAGGTTAGTGGAGTAGAGGTCTGGTGCTATGGAGCTATATAATAATGTGGAAGTAGGTATGAGAGTGGCTGTGGTATATGAGAGTGCCTGTGGTATGAGAAAGAGGGGTATGGTGGGGGTTGGGGAGTATTGTAAGTGAAGTAAGACAGGAGAGGGAGATAAATTGGGCTGTTCGTATTAGTATGTGTAATGGTGTAGGAGGCATTGTTAAGGTTGGGTGGGTTGTATGTAATTTGTGTGTCTGCTGGGTGGGGTGTTGTGTGATTGGTTAGTAGGAGTTGTGGGAGTGATTGGGGATGGCTAAATGTGCAGGTAGTGTGGGGGTGGAAACTGGGGACAGGGTAGGAGAGCAGAGTGAGCCGACAGGGAGAGTGGAGCAGGTTGAGGCCAGCAGCAGAGGTGAGCAAAAAACTATCAATGGATGCTTGCACCAGTGAAGGTAGCAGACTTTGTCAATTGTGTGTGGATGTTATTAATGTTCAGCAGGAGATGTAGACTTTCAGGCTTTATGGGCTCTGTGGAGTAGTTTAAGAGTGACTGGTTATGGCCTAGGTGTACTGCTAGATTAGGGAGAGGAGCTACCTGATTTATTGGAAAAAGGCAGAGCAGGAGACTGTGGTTGGGTGAGTTGGCTGGCTGGCTGGTAGGGGAGAGCTGTGGAGTACTGCCACCAGTTAGTGGTAGAAAAATATAGATGGAACGGGTGGGAAAAAGAGGGGATCAGGGGTCCCAGGGAGTGTGGACACTAGAGGGAAGTGCTCAGACTGAGATAGCATGTATTGTACACTTTATTGATGACACGGCTACTAGAGCTTACTTACGTGTACTTATGGTGGTACAAATAGCTGTTTTTATTTGTAGGGAGAAGCACAAACAGTAGAATCCTCAGTCCTGGGTGGAGGTGGAAACACTGTTGAGTGTCTTTTGTAGTGGCTTGGAAGAGCGGGGCTTGACACAAATTACAAAGTGTGAGCTGAAATGAAAGCAGAAAGGAAGATAGTTATTATCTGCATGAGCTGTAAGTTCAAAGATGTAGGTAGGGGTAGATATCAATCAGTAAGGACTATAATGGGAGCGAGAGAGAGTGCAAGAGATGCGTGTAGGAGGAGTACTGGAGCAGGCAAAGGGAGAGGGAGTAGAGGTGTTGGTGGGTGAGCAAATGAGTGAGGGTGTGGTGGTTCAGGGTAGGATAGCATACAACAGAGTGTGAGAACAGCAGAGGGGATCAGCAGAAAATGGTTACAGTATACTATGCACAGTATTCACCTAAACAGTGTTACACTATTAGAAAGAAAAATAAAGAAAAGAAAAAACAACAGTGCAAGTCAGACTGCAAGAAATATTGAGAATTTGTAAGCGAAATTTGTAATTTAAGCTAGACAAAAGTATATTATGTTGTCTGCATATGCCCTTGAAGCACCTGGGATAAAATACAAAGAAAAGAAAAGAAGATATGCATACATTGCTAACATATTCATGGCACCAAGTAAAGCTATTTAGTCAAATTATACTGACGTGAAAGTATAACATCTTGTTTGAAACTGTAATGCCAGAAGAAATTGTCCTATGATTTTGTCTTGCTTGGCTTTTGAGAAGCTAGGAATGTTATGAAGACAATGGCCAGATTCATGAATGCCTATACTCAGTGCTGCTATCATGTATGGCAGAATATGCTAATGAAAAAAATAAGTAGCCAACTTACATGCTAATTAACCAATACAACTTGGTAGAGCTACTCAGGAAGGTAAAAAGTAATCGTACACAGTGTAATTTGCCCTGAAATCCAGCTTTCTTTGGAATACAGCCACAATTACACATAGAAAAAATGTTAGGGTTTGCTGCTGTCATAATTAATGTGTATGAGCAACTAGACAAAAGATTGATAGGGTTTGTTGCTACCATCATTAACTTATATGTGCGACAGGTTTCAATTCAAGTTGCTGCTGCCAGACCTCAACCAAGAAGGTGAAGGGTGTTTAGACCCCATATGACTTATCACGGACTGCATGACACAGAAATTGTAGAGCAATACCAGGTGGACACTACAGGAAATATGCAATCTCTGCCCCATCACATGAAGCCCTGGGGAAATTGTGGAGAACTCATCTCAATGGAAACCAAGACATGTGTAGCATTATGTATAATAGCTACAGGTACTTTCTAGAGACATACAGGGGATATATTAGGAGCCTCAGCTTCTAGAATCTAACATAATTTTCTAAATGCAATGCTACAACATGCAAGGGAGCATATCTGTTTCCCACACACCCCACAGGAGAGATCAAAAACTGTGCAGAAATTGTACTCAAAAAGCACACTTCTCTGAATATTTGGGGACCATAGATTGCACACACATAGAAATAAAAGCTGCACCAGTGAGGAGGTGCAACTCTATAAACTGTCAGGTTGTCTGTAATGCCCATAGGATCAGATACAATGTCCATGCAGGTAACTCAAGAAATTTTCACAACTCACAAATATGGCACACCTGTGAGCTGCACACAAGGCTTGCTAGGGGTGACTTCCCACAAGGGCATCTAGTGGGGGATGCATGTTATGCTCTGGAACCTTGGCTCATGATACCCATTTGAACTCATACAACCCCATTGAGCAAGGATACAATGATGCCCACACTCATACTAGGAATATTGTAGCACAAGTATTTGGCTTGCTCAAATTGAGGGTCCAGTGTCTAAACACATCAGGAGGTGCCCTGCAGTATGACCCAGCCACCTCTGCCCAAAGTCTCACAGTCTTTGTTAAGTTACACAATATAATTCTCAGGAAACAGCTTCAACAAGGACAACAAGGGGCAGGATGACAGTTTCCAGGACTACAGGCAGGGCCAGCAGCTCCAGCAGGTACTGAAGAAATGTCTGAGGGTGAACCACCAGCTGCAGATAGTGCTAGTAGATGTAAGTATGCATAATATGCCCTGGCTCTGGCTAACAGTCAAAGGATAGCACATACATTTACTACCTAAGTGAAAACCTAAAATCTTAAGCAATACAAATATTAAAACTGATGTCTGCAAAAGTCCACAGTCTTTACTTAACTGTATAATGGTTGTGTTCTGTTAGCATCAGACAGAGGCAATCCTCAAGGACACATCTTGTAGCTGCAGTATTAACAAGGTAAGTGCGGAACCTGTATGAAAACAATTGTATAACTGATTATTCCCATATGCAACTACTAATATGTCCCTAAGCTGAACATGTCTCAAGTGTTCCGTAATGTCAGCAATAGGTTATGACTGATATCTGCAATATACAGCTATGTATTCTACTCAATACTGTTCATCAAGTACTTCAGTTGCCCACTCATATATGCAACTGTAAGTAAAAAAAATGTGCAAAGGGCAGGGCACCATAATCATCCTTGGCATAGGGTTGGGGGGGGGGGGGTACAGAAGGGTAAGCCTGACACCAAAGAAGTGTAAATTATTTAATTTTATTTTATACCTTGAAATGCTGCAGTATACACATATTCATTGTTTTCCATATCAGCACTAACATCAACAATCTTTTGTGAACCATCTGCTGAGGTGTCTTGGATCTCTGTCATAGGATAAGAACTCCTTTGTTTCAGTTATTGGTGGTTTTGTAGCAGGACCATCTTCATAGCCATACATTCCTGGTGAAGTGCATTATCGTGTCTGTGGCACTAAGTCAGATTTTCTGATATATGTATGGCCATGGTAACTTACAACATTTACATAGTTTGTTTATTTATTTTTATTTATTTATTTACATTTGGTAACTGAGTAATGTCTGAGCGGGCTACAGATATTGCTAGTTACAGTATTACAAAATAAATTTCTATGAAAGTTTACATAAAAATATAGTAAAGTGTAAAAATCAAGTTATTACAAATTAAAAAGTCACACTTCAAGCCACAGAAAAACAGTCAAATATAATATCAACAAAACAACAATCAAATCAAACAATATTGCGTTACATAAGTGGAAAACACAGTAAATGGGAAGTTTGTTTGCTTAGCCAGGGGTAGTACAGGAGCACAGCCAGTGACTGGAGAACTAATTTGTAAGGAGCTGTTTGAAACTATGAGTATTAGTTACAAATAGCAAGTGCTGGGGAAGGGAATTCCAGGTTTTGGCTATGGAGTAGCTGTATAAGGAATCGCCATAAGCACTGAGGGTTTTGACAACTTTGAGCAAGTTTTTTTCAGCAGACCTGAGAGAGATAAGTTTGGAGTGGTGTTGTACAAAGTTAGATAGGGCTGGGCAATAGTTGGGGTTATGAATAATGGAGTGAGCTACTATTAGTTGGTTTAGGGCTAGTATGTTTGGGAGTTCAATCCAGTATAGTTTTTGAAGGGCTATACAATGGTGATCTCTATGCGGAAGATTAGTGGCAAATTTGGCAATTTTATTATAGCAAGCTTTGAGGCTATTCAGATCAGATCTATGAAGGTTTGTGAAGGCTTGTGAACAATAGAGAAGGGTGGAAAGTAGGTGAGTTCTGGTTGTAGCTATTCTTGCATAGTTAGAAAGATATGGTTTAGCCCTGCAGAGAGCACCTAATTTTGTGTGGACTTTTTTGATTGTTAAAGTGATGTATCTGTCAAATTTTAGGTTACAGTCTAGGGTAACACCGATGAGTTTGGTATATTCACAGGTTAGATTTTTGCACCATTAGAGGCAAAGATAGAGAGATGCTTTTGTTAGCTTTATAGGAGGAATTTGAAAATATCATAAGTATGGTCTTGTTTGGGTTTAGAATCAGTTGGTGGTCTGAGAGGTATTTTTCAATATTATTAAGGGCAGTCCGAGACTTTGCTTGGAGTTCATTTATTGAGGGGGCAGAGCAAATAAGGGAAGCATCATCTGCATATTGAATGATAGAAGCAAGTGATGCTACCGTATAGAGATCATTGGTAAAGATAATAAAGAGGAGTGGGCCTAAGATGGAGCCTTGAGGAACACCAACAGAGATGGGCAAAAGATGAGATAGGTTATGTTCCCACAAGGTGGCTTATTTACGGCTGGAGAGGTAGCTATGAAACCATTGAAGTGTATTAGAGCTGAAATTGAGAGAGGCAAGTTTTTTAGAAGTATTTGATGGGATACAGTGTCAAAGGCTTTTGACATATTAAGGAAGGTGCAGAGACAATGTGGTTATTGTTTTTGAGGTAGTTTACAGCATTGGTGAAACTTAATAGGGCAGTGTTAGTGCTATGTTTGGGTTGGAAGCCATGCTAAGTAGAAGATAGAAGGTCATGTGCTAGAAGGTGGTATAGAGTCTGTTTATGTAGGAACTTTTCTAAGATTTTGGCAAGTGGAGAAAGTATAGCTATAGGTCTATAGATAGAAAGGTTGGTAGAGGGGCCTCCATTGTGAAGGGGTATGACATGAGATATTTTCCAAAGAAGGGGGACATACTGTTCAGAGATGGAATGGTTTATAAGAATAGATATAGGATAGGAGATAGCTTTAGCAGCAGGTTTAAGAAATTCACCAGGTAGTTGATCTGCAGCAGGAGTACTTGGTTTTATTTTGGTTAGGAGGTTTTGAATGTAATTAGTTGGGATTGGTGTAAGAGAGAAAGGAGGAATATTGGAGCCAGAGGGGGTGGTAAGGAAAGTGTGGAATTGACTTTGGTATTTAGCAGTGAAGTGATGGAGGTAATAAAGTGGGTATTGAATTGTGTAGCTATACAGTCAGTATATACAGTCAGTCAGTTGTTGGGGGAGAGGTGGTTGGTTCTCCTGGGTTTAAAAGGAGGTTGACTGATTGCCAGAATTTTTGAGGGTTGTTTTGGTATTTTTGTTGACATGATTGGAAATAGGTATTTTTGTCCTATCTAATTAGGCTTTTGGCCTGATTTCTAAGCTGTTGGTAGGCTGCATAATTGTTACTATTTGTGTTTTTGTGACAGTGAGTCCAGGCTTTGTCCCACTGTTTTAAAATGAGAATAGTCTCTTTAGTTAAGTAGGGAAGGTATTTGGCCTTGGAATGTATTTTTCTGAAAGGAGCAAGATTATTTGAAATTTGCAGGAATGCATTATTAAATTACTGAACTGCGAGATCCAAATTGAGGTTATTTCGGGGTGACCAGTCATATTCATGTAATAAGTTGTTGAGTAGGGATGGGGAGAAATGTTTTTATTGCATATATATTGATATATAATATTATTTATGTTCTGTGTATGTTTTCTGATAAGGTAAGAGGGGTGATGGTCACTGAGAGAATCAGGGAGGCAACCTGTGTCATAGTTATAATTGGATTTATTTGTTAAGATCCAGTCAAGTACAGAATGCTTGTTATAGACCTTGTCTATGCATGTGGGTTGAAATATTTTGAATAGAAGCACAAAGGTTGATAAAGTTGGTCTGGGCATTAGAAGAGCAGGAAAACCAGTCAAGATTAAAATCACAAGGTATTATAGTCTCTTAAGAATAGTTGGAGGATGCCCATTCACGAATAGCTTCAATGTGAGAGATGCTATTAGCGGGTGGGAGATAGATTGCTATTAGATTATAGTTTTTTGTAAGCATTAATTTGTAAGCATGTTAAAATTTCAGCAGTGGGAAGTTGAAAGAGTGTGATGGAGAGCTGAACTAAGTTGAAGTGGTTCTAGTACATTATGGCAATACCACCCACACATATGGATAACATATCCTTTCTTATAAGACAAAAGCTCAGAGGGAGTAATTCCTGAGTTTTTATGTGTGGCTTAAGCCAGGTTTCAGTAATTATGGCTATGTTAGGGAAGTAGTGTGCAAGGGTGACATGGAATTCTTGAAATTTAATGAGGAGGCTTCTAAAGTTAACATGTATTACAAGTAGGTCTGAGTTAGTTGATTTGAATGGTGTGAAAGGGTAGTTTTTATTTGTAGAGTTTGGAGGAGAGTTTGGTCGATAGAAGTAGAATACATGGGGCCAGGGTTTAGGAGTATGTCCTCTTGGAGTTTAATAAGGGTAAGCCAGTGTAATGTGAGATATTTTAGTTTGGAAAAAAGCTTAAGTTGTTCATTTAAGGAATGAGAGAAGCTGGTGGTATCATAGACTTTTGGTGGGGAATATATAGAATTAAGAGTCTTTATTTATTTTATTTATTTATTTTACATTTGTTGACTGGGCTAGTCTAACTGGATATATGTCCATTTTCAGTAGAGGCCCGGGGAGATAAGCACCGAGGAAACAAACAAAATCACATATACAAAAATTAATGTATACCATGAACATTGCAGGCGCAGTACAGAGAATAATCAAAGCTGTCATTCGTTCATAACATAGTGCAAAATATACAGATAAAATTAGTACAATACAAAATGTAGTTGCAATACATCATAAAGAAAAAGATGGCAGCTGAATTATACAATATATTATTATACAAGTAGTCATAAAGAAAAATAGGAGCTGAAATTATACAATATATTAGTAAAAGTAGTCTCCTTAATGAGATTCTGAAGATGTAATAATATAGAAGGACAAGGTAAGTTGTTATTAAGAAAAGGAACTTGATTACTGAGAAGTGGAGGGTAGGTTGAACCAAGTAAGAAGAGCTAGTTGATCAGTCAGGTTTAGTACAGGGGCACAACCAGTGTGTTCTGAGGAAAAGTTTCAATTTGGTTTTAAAGAGTGATATAGAGGGAAGAGAGGAAAGTTTGTTAGGAAGAAGGTTCCAGGATTTTCCAACAGTATTAGAGAAAAGAGAGTCCCCAGCCCTGTTGTTTGATTTACAAATATTTACAAGAAGTTTATGTGATGATCGTAAGGTCTTTAGATTGTTGTAGTGGGTAATGAGGGTAGATAGTATAGGGGTATTGGTAGGTTGGTAAAGGGTTTTATGGGCAATGGTCACTTGGTGGAATTTAAGCTGATTTTGTAATTCAAGCCATCCTAGCTTCTTTAGATTAAAACAGTGGTGGGTTCTGAAAGGGTTACTGTAGCAAATCTGGCTATGTTATTGTAGGAGTTTTCCATTTTATTAAGGTTGTTTTTAGAGAGATTAGTATATATGGGTGAGGCATAGAGGAGAGTAGAAATTAGATGGGTGTAAGCAATAGTTATTCTAGCTGCAGGAGAGAGGAAGGGTTTGATCCTGTAGAGAGAGCCTAGTTTTCTATTAACAGATTTTAGAGTATTGTTAATATGGGTGTCAAAGTTAAAGTTGTTATCTATGGTGATACCTAATAGTTTGGTAGTTGGATCTGGGGATATGAGAGTACCATTTTGGATGTTACTGTGAAGTCTATTGGGGAGACTTACAAGTAGGAGTAAAAAGGAGGAGTTTAGTTTTTTGGGGGTTCAGAAGGAGACAGTGCTGTGTAAACCATTGTTCAACTGTGTTAAACACATTTTGGGTAAGGGAATGAAGTTCAGATATAGATGTGGCTGAGCATATAAGTGTGGAATCATCTGCATATTGTATGCATGTAGCTTGGGGGATTGCTAGGTGAAAGTCGTTGATAAATATAGAAAACTGGCGAGGTCCTAATATGGACCCTTGAGGAACACCAGTGTTAATGGGCAGATGGGTAGATAGAATGTTATGCCAAAGTACAGCCTTTTGTCTGTTATTTAAATAGGACTGGAACCATTTATAGCTAGTGCATCTAGTGACAGGGATTTGAGGATATTTGTAAGTATCTGGTGATTTACCATATCGAATGCCTTAGACAGATCTATAAACAGTGCAGAGAAAAGCATATTGAGGTTATGTTTTTTGTTAATACAGTCAGCAAAGGAAAGGAGGACAGTAGTAGTGCTGTGGGAAGGTCTGAAACCATGTTGAGAGTTTGAAAGTAAGTTATTTTGGATTAGGTGGTCTAGCAATTGTCTGTGGATATATTTTTCCATGATCTTTGCTAAGGGAGAAAGTAGGGCTATGGGATGGTAATTGGAGAGTTCAGTAGAGTTCCCACCCTTGTGAAGGGGGATAATATGGGATACTTTCCAGATTTTAGGGATGTATCCTTCACTGATGATTCTATTGATGAGAATGGAAATGGGATAGGCGATGGATTTAGCTGCCTTTTGTAGATATTCAGTGGGTAGTTGGTCTGCTGAAGGAGTGCACGGTTTCAGTTTTTTGATAAGGGTAAGAATATATCTTGTTGGGACTGGTTGGAAGAGAAACAGAGGGGGTGGGTTAGAGTAAGAGTTGGATATAGTTAAGTTCTGAGTAGATAACTGACTGGCAAGAGTTTGAATGGCCTCAGTGAAAAAGGTATTAAAGGCATTAGCAGTCTGCTTGGGATTCTCCTGGTCTGTGCCTTGTGGGTTTGGTGTAATGGATTGACCTGGGTGTAATAATTGATTAATACTCGCCCAGAACTTTTGTGGTTTATTATGGTGAGTCTACTGGAATTGTAGGTAGTAGTTTCTTTTGTCAGACAGTATATCTTTTTTAGTTTGATTTCTCAGCTGTTTGAAGTTTTGTTGGTATACTGGGTTTTTAGTTAAATGAGATTTATTCCAGTATTTATTTCTGAGATGGGAAAGCCATGGGGCAGATTTAGTTCTCATTCTAACAGAGTGGGTTGGTGCATGGTGGTCTAGCATGGCTAGGAAGTTAGAATTAAAGTAATTAACAGCTTCCTCCAGTGTGAGGTATTTTACGGGAGACCACTTACATGCTCTTAGTTCTCTCTGGAAGAGATTGAAGTTGAAGTTTTTCTTGGTTCTAATTGTCCTAGATATGGTTGGATTAGGTAGATTGGATTTAAGCCTGATGATGTAGGCTAGTGAGTGGTCACTTACATCATCAGGGAGGGTTCCAGCTTCATATGTTTGGGGGTGATTATTTATGAGAATCCAATCTAAGGTACTGTCTTTCTTATTAGGCTTGTTTATCCTGGTAGGGGAGGTAATGGTTTGAGAAAAAAAAAAAGGTTAATATGGCTGGTAGGGTGGCTACTGCTACAACTCTTCCAATCAATGTTAAAATCACCTAGGATTATGGCTTCATTGTCTTTAGTTACAGGTTTTAACCAAGTTTCTGTTAAAGAATGTCAAAGGAGTAGACTTCCAAGAGAGCATGGAGTTGTGCAACTTTGTTATTAATGCTACGTATGTTCAGGTGAGCTAATAAGAGTGAGTTAGGTGGTTTGATAAGGGAATGGATAGTAGAGGGTTTGGGGTTGAGGAGTTGAGTGGTAGTAGCAGTTGCTGGGCCTGGGTTTGGGTGAATGTCTCCATCTTTTAAAGAGAAGAGTAGTGTTTGAAGTCTAGGATTTGGGAATTTACTATATAGAGGTAGAGATTTTCTGGGATTGGGAGAGTCATATCTAATGTGGGCTATCCTATGGTATTTTGCTAGTAGATAGCTGGGTGTAGATGTTATGTTAACATGGTTAGTGAAAATAGGTAGAGAAGGAGAGGTAGATAGCTTATTGAGGTAGAGAAGGTGTGGTTATAATATGTGTTCATAGGAAGTTAGCAGGTAAGCTAAAGTTAGAGGTGGTAGAAGTGTAAGTATGAGTAACCTCTGTAAGAGGGCTGGGGTGGGTAGCTTATACATATGGAAGGGTAAGTTGTTAGGTTGCTGTTATAGGCTCAGAGGTATACTATGTGTGGGAAGGAATAGGTGGAGGGTGTGATGGGAGAGATAGGGAGTGGTAAGTGAAAGGAAGGAATTGGAGTTAAGTGGCCAATAGTGAAGGGTTTGTGATTGGTGGAAGATGGAAGGGGAGTGGTTAGATAGTATAAGAGTGGGACCCCTGGGTGTGGGTGAGATTTGGGGGTAGGGTAGGGGAGCGGAGTGAGTCCACAGGACGAATGGAGCGGGTTGAGACAAGTGAAGGAGAAGCTAGAGAAGAAACTATCAGCAATGCTAGTAACTGAAGGAAAGTTAGGCAAGTCAGGAGTAGGAAAGAGCAGAGATAAAACAGAAGTCTATGAGAAAAAAACAGGTGGGTGTAGTCAGTTGAAGTAAAGGATAAGTGAGAAAATAAGAGCATGTCTAGGACTTAAGAGATGTAGTGTAATTACAGAAGAAATACAGAGGGATAAGCAGGAGATAAAGGATGGGATAAGGGTCTAGTATTGCAGATCTAGTATTGCAGGTAAGTATGCAAGGGAGCTAGCTGGTTTAGAACTAGGGAAGGGGTGATAGCTAGTAAAGGGGGTTATTATAAAGTAGAAGAGGTTTGTTGGATACAGGGCAGATGGGGGGTAAAGGCTGCTGGCTGTTCAGGCTCATAGCATACTTTAGAACCACTGAAACAATAGTAGATGGTAGTCAGCTTTACAAGCAGGACTTAGACAACCACATACTTTCTTGCTTCCTTGAGAGAGGGTGCAGGGAAAATAAGGCTATTAGATGAGACTGCAGGTATTTTTATAGGGTCCTTTGTCACCAGGTAGGTAGGTTCTTAGAGACTATATCAGGAACAGCGCAATGTGGATCAGGGTACATTTGGGAGAAAGAGAGACAAACGTAGAGGAGAGAAAAAAGAGTAAGCACATAGCAGGTAATTATGACAATTAAACAAACAAAAAAGCTTTACATGAAGACACAATTAATAAAGTAGATTATATTCATGCCCTTATTTTTGAAAGAAGCTGTTGGAATCACTTTTAAGCTATTAGTACTGTGGCATTATAAAGTAGTCTAAACTATCATTTAGAGGATCTCTGAATCAAGTTTACTGAAATTGGGAGCAAGCAAAAACAAAAATATAAGCTTCTAATAATCAAATATAAAGTATGCCAGCAAAAATAAAAAATAACTGGAAAGCTACCTTAGAGAGAAATTACTGTGCTACTCTATGCAGGGACCGTGAGTTTACAGTGTGGAATACAACACTGAACAAAAGAAAAATAATACTATCACTTAGAGATGCTACACCTGGAGGGCTTTCAGCTGCAATTAGAGCAAATATGGCATCCAGGGTTTTTAAAACCTTTGGTGTGTTGTACCTGATCAATCACTTGAGGGGTGGGGGAAGGGAGGGAAACCTTCAATTGGAATTTAAAGTAGCAGGGGAGAATCCAAGGTACTCTGCTACACCTAGCTAATTATCAAGGACAGCCAAGGAAATAAGGTTAACATACAGGCACCCTTGTTCAAGGACTTGAAAGTTTCTCCAAGAAAATCTATGTGTAGGAATACACCATAGGTGGAAGTTGTATGCTGCTTACTAATCTGCAATGGCAGATTTTATTCTCTTTTATATTTGTATTCCCCTTTGCTCATTGTTTGCTGCACACAAAGTAGCTAAAGATAAAAGCAGCTGGAGACTTTGCACCTCTGTTTTGTGTTTAGTGAAGAACAAGAATTGAGGAGGAGGGACTGAAGGATATGACTGTTGAGAGGGGATAAATACCTTCACATATAACAAATTATCAACAGTGAAACAGAATGAAAGGGGTGGGGTGGGCTAAGAGGAAGAAGGTTTGCAGCTATTGCCCCTGAGGTATGCACTCTAGCTAACTGTAACAGATTTTAACAAGGCATAACAGTAGTTACAAAAGCTGGCACCTACACTACACAAGCAGCAATGAGGTTCCTGGAGTTAAACCAGGGGCTGCAGTTTATTCTTAGATAATTGCTGGTTAGAGTTTTCTTTGCTTTTAGCTAGAGTGAGAGGATTCCTTGCTCACACAAGTGGGGGGGCAAAGCGATCAGGTCCTCAGTGGCTACTACACAAGTGGCAACAACAAGGTTCCTGGAGTTAATCCAGGGGCTGCAGTCTATTTTTGGATGATTGCTGGTTAGAGTTTTCTTTGCTTTTAGCTGGAGTAAGAGGATTCCTTGCTCACACAAGTGGGGGGGGGGCCCAAAGTGATCAGGTCCTCAGTGGCTACTACACAAGCGGCAGCAACACGGTTCCTGGAGTTAAACCAGGGGCTTTAGTCTATTTTGGATGATTGCTGGTTAGAGTTTTCTTTGCTTTTAACTGGAGTGAGAGGATTCCTTGCTCACACAAGTGGGGGGGACCCAAAGCAATCAGGTCCTCAGTGGCTTAGAGATGCTACACCTGGAGGGCTTTCAACTGCAATTTGTGTTATGTAATTGAGGAGAGATGTGTACAGTGTCTTTAGTGTCATAGAGAGTCAGGAATGTAGGATGTGTTGGTGAGTGATAGAGCATGAGATGGTAGGTGTGAAAGGAAGTTAAGTAACAGGATAGACTTAGTATGGATAGTAGGGTTGAGATGGTGATGACTGTTGTGCGTAAAGCCATGGTAGGGAGAGAAAGAAAAGCTCTAGATGTAAGATTACTAAGAGGGTGTGTTAGTAGAGGAAAATGGGGCTAGGTTAAAGGACTTGAGATTAGCAAAAAAAAGTAAGAGAGTTGGTAAGGGTGAAAGAACATAGAAAAAGTATATAAGTAGTAGTGTGTGGAAGAATGTGAATGAATTAGTTAATGAGGTGAGTCAATGAGTAAGCTGGTCCTTCTGTTGTGATTTGTTGGGCGGGTTGGTGAGGTCTTGAGAGGAGTGGTTTGGATAGGTATAAATTAAATGAAAGAGGAAGTGGGTGGGAATGGGGGTAGGGTAGGGGAGCAAAGTGAGCCCAAGCGTAGTGAGGGTGAATGGAGTGGGGCTACACCAGGCCATGAGCTACAGAGAGGATGAAAAGAAAAGCAATCAGTAAAACGTTTCGTATGGAGGAGAAAAAGGAGTTGAGAAAGGTATGTGAAGTCAATGGCATACTGCCCACACAGTGATATATCTAATAAGGTGAGAATGTACAAGCTGTTATACAGAACAGGGTAATGCCAGAGTGCTGTAGAAAAAAGAAAAAATGCAAGGAAGGAAAAATAAAAAAAAACAAGATGTTAGGGGGAGTAAAGGCTACATAGATGGAGAGTAAAAGAAAGAGGGTAGAAGTGTAGACAAAAAAAATGGGCTGTAGGATGGAAAGATGCAAGATGAACAGATAGCAGCATAAAAATGTGGGTGGGTGGACTGTGGGTGTCTACAAAGAGTAAGGGTGGTGGAATTAAAAGGAAAGGTGGAAACACAGGGTAAACAGGCTATGGGGAGAGAGTTATATAGTGAGGAAATAATGGCTGACATGCCTAAACACAGCACATGTATCTGTCCAAGGTAGGAGCCTATTACGAAGTAAAAAAAAATAATATCTCTAGTGCACTACTAGAATCAGGTGGTTGTAATAGGATAACACATACGTTTTTGATTCTTTGGTGATTGATGGTAGAAAAACTAGAAACGGCAACAGACACATGGCACTGCTGGACTATATCACAGATGTCTGGCCTCTCAGGGTAGATTGTTGACACCAGGGCAAGAGCTTTGGGGTTTTTTGATTCTTTGGTGATTGATGGTATAAAAGCTGGAAACCATAACAGACATGAGGCACTGCTGGATATAGATGTCTGGCCTCACAGTGTAGATTGTTGACACCAGGGCGAGAGCTTTGGGGTTTTTTGATTCTTTGGTGATTTATGGTAGAAAAGCTAGAAACCACAATAGACATGAGGCATTGCTGGCCTATATCACAGATATCTGGCCTCATAGTTGACCACCTGCTGCTAGGTGCAGTCACAGGAGGACTTGTCACCTCTGTATCTTTCTAACAAAAATGAGCCATGTCAATGCACTATCTGTATGACAGTGTCATTCTCCGTGCCACTGTATGATAGTTTAAGGTGTACAGGTGTCTTGGGCAACATAGCTCTGTATGATATGAAACACAAAAAAAACAGAAAAATAGAAAATTAGGACACAACTGATTGCTATGTATGAATGTATACATCAATCATGCACAAAATATCTGAAAAAATAAAGCTTCCTATGAGTACACACCAGTTGATACAGACCCCCCCCCTAAAAATAAATAAATAAAAAAATAAAATAAAAGCAAAACTAAATGTATATAAGGAGGACAACAGTTGCTATTTCTGTAGTACATTGCAACATTAACATAAACAATATATGTGTTTAAAGTAAAAATTAGTAAAACCTTTGTTGTCAATCCACTTGGGTGGAGAACAGACAGGTATATATCACAGGTTTAACACATTACAGGCTACATATGTAAAACTCCTGACCTTTCTACTAAGTGAGACAGGACTCTTCTGCAATAACTGTTCAGATTCCCAGAAAAAAAGTTTTCATAATGTCATGTTACATTCTTTGCAATATTTACAGTGAAAATACACAACTAATATACATGGCTATGCTAACAGCATGGTACAAACAATGCAGACAGTAAAGCAATGAATGTATAGTGAAATGCAATCCATCAGTAAGGTTACCAAGTCAGTTGTGAAACTAGAAATAGGTTTTTCAAGCAAATAGAAGCAGTATTGAGCTCTCTGGATCCAGTACCCCATGTCATTATGCAAGTTCCTTACCTACATGATTATCTTGATATAGTGCACATTCAGACTTCTGAGCACTGTGAATATGCAAATTAAGTGTGATCAAGACTTCATGTTACTTGCTAAGGCCTTGCTAGTGTGAATGATTAGTTAACTGTAAGAACAATCAAAGATTCAAAGCTTACCCATTATGATGCACACTTATTGAGGGTGTATTAGGGAGAAGAGGGGGTGGATTTTACATAAAGGTTAAGGTCTTTATCTCATAGACACAATGTGCAGTGTTTGATTCTGATCTCAGGATATTGGCTAAGCTTAAAATCATCCTCTAGGGCAGATAGCCTAGTATTTTCTTATGAGCTCTAAAGTCTGGCATAACATTCACTGACTTAGGAGAACAATATTTGTAGCATTTCTGTGAATTGTTTGTGACTACACATTGTGTCACTGAGTAATAATTATTCTGTAATTCTAAGAAAGTGCATTACTTACTAAAACAGATCTCAGTAGCAATTCAAATGAGATTACATTTTATTAGAAAAGCATAGATAAGTGAATGATGCTCACAAAATAAAGAGAAGACAACAGCTGCAGTGTTGCAACTATTTGTTTTCTATTGTGTGAAAAAATATCAGCTTAACTGTTGCTAAGAACCCAGTCATCCACACATCTACTGACAAATTACAAAGCACAGCTTTTCGAACTTGGATCTGCTGCACCTTTAATGTCAATTGATACAATGTCACATCTTTATTACATGTAATGCACTATTTCTTCTTCCTGTTATATGTCTGTGTCTGTGGCAAATGCTAATATAGTAATCGCAAATGTGTGTTGTTAATTCTCTGGTGTGATGCTTCAAATCCAGAGAGGATGTTTGTGTGAACATACTGATGTTTGAGTAGCATACAGTATGTTCATGTTGCAACACAAGAAAGTTGAGGTAACATCACAATGTTCATTGTTGTAATGTTTCCATTTTATGATTTTTATCTTCATCCTTTGTGCACCATTTGGCATTCCGCAGTCTTGAGTGATAGCTGGCCATAGCAGCGAATGACAGTTAATTTCTTAAGGTAAAAAAAAAGTGACAAATTTAAATTTGAATGCCATCAGTAGTGCAATTGAGATTGTACTGGCAGACTGTCTTCAGCAATATGGACAGTAATGAGTGAAGAAATTCCACCAGTCAGCTAACTATCTGTGCAGCACAAGTAAGTGAAGTGAGCTTAAAGAAAGAGGCCATATAATGCAGGGTTCAAATCCAGTTTACAGATTTTTTTTATGACTGGATTCATAAATATTGACACCAAATGTGGTATATGAAATGAACAGGCTGAAATCTGTGATAAATGCTAAAACCCTTGCCTGTAGTCCATGTAAATGTTAATAAGTTATTGTAAACTCACCTCTTTTCATTATAAATAGCAGTATATGTTAAGGACGTAGTAACATATGGCATTTTGTAATGTGTGATAACACAAAAACTGTGACATGAGTAAAGTGGACATATGTGTCATGGATGGTGGAGAAATTATCCATATCTCAGAAGTATATCATGACATTAATACAGTATATTGTAAACTTTAATGTCATGAGTAATTGTATGTACTGCTTCAAGAATGACCTGTCATTATCTGTGTGTTCCCTTTCAGAACAATTGCCATTACATGAAATCCTGATAATGAGGAACCTAAATTTTACTTGTCATGTAGTAATAAGATATGAAAAGGATAAATTTGGTGAATGTGTCATGCCAGTGCTGTAACTGCTGTGTTTCTTGCTAAATATTCCGTTAAATGTGTTACTCTGCAATACAACATATTTTTATAATCCCCCAAATTCAGCAAATGTCTGTGCAGGAATAACTTATTCCTGCATGGAAAGGGACTGTTCCCATGCAGCACAACAGCTCGCCATGCATATGTATGAAGGCGTGCTGCCATCCTGTAATACGTACACAGGGATGTGTACAAGCACAGGAGGCATGTTTGAGAACAGTGCTATCACAATACACACACACCCCCTGCACACCAGAATTGCCATACGGCAAATTAAAAAGCACAAGATAGCTCATTATACCTCTCAACCCGTTAATGTAGGAAATCTGGACAAAGCCATAAGGGACATCTGCTAAACATTGCTACTACAAACTTAGAAAGTTGATAGAATAGTAGGTTTTGCATTAGCATGAATATTGTAAAGGTTATGAAGTCTAACACGCACACCTCTCAACCCATTAGAGTAAGAAATCTGGACAAAGCCATAAGAGACAACTGTAAAATATTGCTATTACAGACTTATAGAAAGTTGATAGAATAAGAGGTTTTGCATTAGCATGAATTTTCTGAAGGGTATGAAGTATAAAATGCAAATGTCTGTCATTATTGTCAAATTTCAATCTGTAATGTGCCAGAGAGCCACAAGTTTATGAAAAGTGGACCAAGAATATAAGGCAAAAATCCGGACATACTGTGAAAAGTTAGATGTCATCAGCATTTGCAAAGCACAGCCCCCAACAAATAAATCTTTTTTATTTTTACTTCTGCAATAAAGTTTAAACATAGCTGCGTGGGTGTGCCCATTGCTTAGCTATGCTTAGTCCAGCTTAAATGGCATGAGAAGTTAAATAGCAATAGATACCCAACATAAGCAGTAGTTCAACAAGTATAGCCATTAGAGCATACGCCTTGCATGTAGTCATTTATGGTTCGAGCCTCACCAAAGCCATTTCCATTTTGTATGTGAAATCATTACAATTTGAATTTATTTGCATATTTATGTAAGAAGTAACTTATATTTTTCAACCAGAGTAGTGTATTAGGCCCAGATGTGAGGTGTCAGTGAAAAAAAGTTGTGAAACCCCCATATAAACACAAGTGCCCCATACAGTATAGTCACACAAGAATACATGTAATGAAAGCACATTGGGGGATGTCAGGGAAGGTAAACAAACTTATAACATACCAGTAATGATAAATCAATCCCATACAGGTGGTAGTCCATAAAATAAAACATAAGCAATGCTAAGTATTGCACACCTATGCTGACCGGGTGTAAGCATTATGTAAATATAAATGCTAAGCAATGAGTAGCCCAGCTAAGGGGATTTGCCCATTGGTAAGCAGTGCTGAATCTACCCCTTTAAGCACTGCCAACCTTAGCTAAGCAGATTTGCCCATAGCTTAGCTTAGCTCAGCATATTTAAAACTGTCCAGTCATGGCAAAGTGCAGGAAATCAGCCATAATTAAACTTTGCAGGTGGGAATACAGCCCATAACTGGTTGTAGCTCCCCACTGTAAGCAGTATGGCTGGTGTAGGAGAAGGTGTGCACTTTCAGGTGCAACGCTGGGGCATACTGGAGTCCAAGGTCATGGTAGGACTCCTTGTAAAAAAACATGACAGGAGACTGCTGCAGGACCAGTACCAGGGCTCCCAATACAAAGCAGAAGCCTGGGAAAGTCTCACCCGTGATCTCACCAGTCCCACTGGTATCTCTCGGACTACTGAGCAGGTCCAGCACCACTATGCTGACTTGAAGCAGAGGAAGAGGGAGCTCTTGGAAAAGTGGGTCGAAGAAGCATGACAGAGGGGTGATGTCCCAGCAGTGTGTAAATATTCATAGCAATAACTGTTTAGCAAAGTCCAGCCTGTGTATGTGATGGATAGGTATGTATAAATATTTCTCTGTCTTCATTACAGCTCCAGCTGAGTGGGCTGTGAACCAGGAACCCCTTGCCAACAGGTTGCAAAGGCTGTGCTGCGAGGCTGGTGAGTAAATATCTAGCTTGTAGTTTTCATACCAAATAAATATAAAGGAGTAGAAAGTCACCTGGCATTATTACAAATGGGTATAGTTTGCACTGAATAATGCAGACAATATTACAGTAATAGTCTCATATAGGTCATATATTAATAAAAATGTGTCTGCCAATAAAAGTCAAAACCCTGGACTGGTTGTGTTTAGTCCTGTATGGTATGATTTGAAATGTGTAGAGGTTATGCATAGCAACTATAGCTCTGAAAGCATTAAGCAATCAAGTTCCATCTGACAAAGTTAGTGCCTCTATAGCCCACGAGATTAACTGATATCACAGATGTCATGCACCAAGATCTGATATCTGAATAGTAATGTTGTGTTAAACACTGTTTTCCACACTGTGCTATGTGAAAAGGTATGTATAGGAATGTATGTATAAGAATGTTGTAAATACAAGGTCAGATCATAAAACAAATAGAAAACGAGAAAGAAATCATTCAAGGAAAGCACAGCAGTTTCTCAATAGCTCCCTCTGATGAAACACGCACTTGTTATATTTTTAGCAGCTACAGCCACGGTTTGAATCCCAGGAGTGGTAGTAAACTGTATGCATAATTTCAACTAGGATTTTGTGAAAATGTGTAGAAACAGTCATGTAATATTAGCAAACATTCCCTCCACAGGTCTTCCAGGTAAGAGAAAGTATAAAGTAGCTATACGAAGGTTGTAATTATACTGTGCAAAAACATATCACTGCCAAACCCAAGGCCATAGTTGTTGTAATAATACCTGTAGAGTAATAGCAACGATCATTAAAGCTGTGACCTTTGCAAGAATCTACATTTGTTAACTGACATCTCTCTCTCTCCCCACCTTATCTTCACCAATCTAAACACATAAATGAATGGGTATGTTTTCCACCAAACCTACTGTTGGGACTTGAGTCCTGTTGTTCTACAAATGTTGAAATTGATTCCAATTAATATTCCCTGTTCAAATACTATCACTGGTGGCTATCAATGTAAACTGCATGCCAGTGTAATGCCCACTGTGGTTCCATAAATGAATGTGTTCTGCTTCTTATGCAAATGTTCCAAATCTGTTATTTTGAGTTAATGGGAATCCTCATGCATACTGTTTAAACGTGTTTACCATTACTAACCAACATATGTTCTAAAACTGCAACACCATAGCACATCAGGGAAAGCTGATCCCAGGGGATCTGCCTATCTGGCTTCATCTGGCCATGGCACCTGACCCCAGCACATCTGGGACCCACCCCAGGACCTCTTCATCCACTGGTCCTGCACCACCTTTGGGTGGAACCACCTCAGGGGATGGGGCTCGCCCACCCTGGGTGTAGGCACGGACAGAATCCTGTCACCTGAAGCCAGGTCTTGGGTCTGGTGCATAGCGAGATTCGCAAGGAATTTGCAAGGAATTGGAAGATCTACTACACCAGCTTGAGGGTCATGTGGCACAATTAGAGGGTCAGCCTGACCCTCCTGCTCAGCCACCAGCACAACCACCTACTGGGCCATGAAGGTGTAGTAGTGACTGCCTTTGAGTGGGGACCTCAGTCCCACTGTATCCATTTCAGGGCTCATAGGCTTCCAATTACCAAACACCCCTCCTCGTCCAAGGTGTTTACCCCCCATGTGTGTCATATACCACCCCTGTATGCTATACTGCCTGTCTTGTCTGTCTTCCTACCCAGCCTACCTCCCCAAATATACCTACTATCCTTTCCCAACATCCCACTCTCACCTTAAAATAAAAAGTGCAATCTGTTCCCAAAAAAAAAATTTTGCCCCATAAATAGCTGTCCATTTTGCACACGTGTCCACTGGACACATGTAATCTTGTTTAACTAGCTTCACAAAACATTATTGTTGTCCTCACCCCTCTCTCAGGGGGTTAAGTGTCCAAATGTACCTCCAAATGCAGTATAGATGTACAGCTGTTGCTGTAGAAGAAATGGACAGCTATGGACCTTCCCTACATCCATACTGCACATCACTAGCTATCTTTCATATTGTTTTATCCTCTTTGTGGCCCCTTTTTCACCACTTTCCTATCACCCCTTTTTTCCTTTCTTTTAAAGAAATTAGCGCGGGGGTAAGCAGGAGTAAGCGGAACTAAGCCTGTTTTTGTGGTGCTTAGCGATGCCTACACAGATTAAGCACTTGTTAAGGCTAACTGTGTGTAGGCATAGTTAACCAGAAGTTAGCATTGCTGACTACCTCGCAAACCTGCTTACAACTGCTTAAAAGTGCCTTCATTACACCGTATCCAACAGCCCTTGTTTTGCAAAATAATCAGCCCAGACAAGTCTTGAACTGAGAACCCTGCACACCACAGCAAGTTACCACTAAGCCATCTGAGCTGTAGATATGGCTGATGTTTATTCAAACATATGTAGCACAGTCATTAAATAGTAGGGACAATGATTGATGCGTAATAAGGTGAAGTACCAAGACTGGAAAAACTCCCTTATTAGCCTCAACAAATGGTCGATATCCATCATTAAATCATCTAAAGCTAGCTATGAAAACAGAATTGCAGTAGATAGTAAAGACAACCACAAGGCCTATTATACTTATGTAAAGAATCTCCATGGCAATACCCAGATTTGCTCTGAGCTACTGCACAATGGTACTTCCTATACCAAGCCAACAGATATTGGCAATATTCTGGCTGACAGATTCAGTGCTAACTTTACCCCTATCACCTCCCCAATACCAATCACAATACCAGTAGATTGCCAAGCATCCAGTATTACTGCTCCACAGGTTAAAACAGCACTGTCCAAAGCCAACAATACAGCTTTTATGGGACCTGAGAATATCCCTGGCTGTGCTCTAGGCTTGTATTTATCAGGCTGTGGATGTGGATGTTGTTTCATTACTGAAACTAAGCAGACATTCCTTAAGATTCCAAGAGCAGGATAAGTTATTTTTTACACTTATTTCACTGAACTGCACTTCTGAAATGCTTATGATTGTGCTATACAGTTAATTGACTACATTTTGCACTGTTATAAAGATTGTTTTACTGTTTTACTGCATTTATGTACTGTTTTATACTGTTTTAACTGTATTTGTCTTTGCTAGATACTGTTCCATTACTCTAATTGCATATTTACTGAATTACTTAACTGTAAACTGCATTTTCATACTGAGAGTTGTATTTTCTGTTTGTGAGTGCTCTATCCAAGCTTTTCTATGCATTTTTTTTTTTGAGGTTTCTGTGTTCTAATCTAGTCTATTTACAGTTAAAAGCATACTCTAGAGTCTGATTGCTCCCTGATCTGTTTTAAAACTTTAATTTAGTGGCTACAGCTAGGAACTGTAATAGTGTGCATTACTATAATTGCATTTTTGTTTAATTACTAAATTGTAAACCACTTTTTCATACTGTGACTTGTATTTTCTCTTTGTGAGTGTTCTTTCTGTGCTTTTAAAGTGAGGTGTCTGTGTTCTGCTCAGGTGGCATAATCTTGATAGAGGCCTACTGTTGTCTAGTCCTAGTAGTTTTGTTTGAGTTTCCTGTGTTTCTGGCAGCAGTTTTCTGCTGATAGTCTGTCTTCATTATTATTGAAAGTAACAGGGCCTCCTGACCTTCTGTAGTACGAGTGATTGGGTAATAGCAGGGACTGAGTAGTAATTTGATCTTCTAACTCTTCCATCCTTACTGGTATATAAATCCAGTGTCTTGAAAAGGTTGTGCTTGTATTTATCAGGCTGTGGATGTGGATGGTGTTTCATTACTGAAACTAAGCGGAAATTCCTTAAGATTCCAAGAGCAGGATAAGTTATTTCTTACACTTATTTCACTGAACTGCACTTCTTTTTTTTTTTTAAAACAGGTTTATTGTTTTATAATTGTGTTTATTTCCATATGGCACACTATATTCACTTTGAGGTACAGGTGTGTTGAATAATATAAGAGATTTAGAAATAACATATGAGCCCAGTCAGCATTAATTTCATATATTGTTTATCTTGTTGATTTGGTGGGTCCCCATTAATAGAAGTGAAATAATTCCAGTATGTATCTACACTGTAAAAAGTTTTTTGTCTGATAATTTTTATGTATGTATGAAAGTACCTTTATCAGAAACTTTATTTGTAAAATTTAATATCATCAATCAAATCAGTGTTGTTGGAATATTTATTAATGAGATGTTGTCTAAAGGTCTGAACCTCTAACCTTTTAACTTTATTATCAGATATCAACTGATACCAGTAGGAAATTTAACATTAGTATATTCAGTTTCTTGATAATTATTTTTGTAGGTGGAAGTATTATTGATTGTAAACATATTATTCCAAGTATTAAAAGATTTTGTATATTTATATAATAGATTTAATATCTTTAGATAGTATTATACCTAAATAAGTTATCTGAATATTTAGTAAAATCACTAATGAGAATATTTTTCATGTATATATAGGTAGTAACATCATCTGCAAAAGTTGAATTTTGGATGTTGTATTTTCATCTATTTCAAAACCCTCTATGTCAGTACTGTTTCTGATCAAATTAGCCCAAGGCTCCATTACTAAAGTGAATAATAGTGGAGAAAGTGGACATCCTTGTTTTGTACCTTTAAAATGGGTATTTTTGTGAAACATATGTTCCTACCTTAATATAAGCCAATGTTCCTTTGTATAAATGCTCAATTAGATTTACAAATGCATCAGAGAAGTTTGTGCACTTCAGTAAGGTAAACAGATAGTCCCAACTTACTGAATCAAATGCTGAACTTATATCAAGACTAATAAGTGTTAAATCTTTCTTTTCCTATTTGCAAAATCTATTAATGTTAAAGTTCTTCTTATATTATCAAAAGTATTTCTATTTACAATGAAGCCTGTCTGATCTATATCTAAATACTCATAAACATTTTATAATCAACATTTACATCTAGTTGGATCTTTATTAGGTTTTAAAATTGGCGAAATAAATGTATATTGCCAAGATGGGGGTTATTAACTCAGTTTGGGCCAAAATAAAACCTTATGTATTAATGAATATGTACTTTTAGAAATGATTTTATATATCTCTGGTATAATACCATCATTGTGTTTGATTTAAGCTTATTTATTTGTGTAATAACCTCTGTATATGAAATACTTTTGTCCAATAGTTTAAACTGTTGTTTATTAAGCTTTTATTCATGTTTGTGGTTATAAACTCCTTTATTTTATCTTTAGGTTCCATGTTAATGTTATTATGGTTAATTTTGTGAAAGTGATTTCTAAATTCATCTAGTATTTCTGGTATCCTAGAAACATTCTTCTTTTCCTTAGAGAAAAGATTTCTTTGATATGGTTTTGTTTATTCAACCTTTTTGTTTTATTTTTAAGTCTATGTAAGTATTTGGGGCTTATTGAATAAGACAGTTATTTAAATTTTATGAGTTAAAATTTCTTTGTATTTCTCATTTAGTTTGTTTATTTCTTCAATAACTTTCTTGTCCATAATATTTTCTTTATTATTATGTTTATAAGAGTCTAATTTACTTTGAATATCTAACAATTCCTTATCCCAAGATTTCCTTTTATTATTATACCATCTGATACTTTGTCCATATAGATATGATTTTAAGGCATTCCAAACATAGACAATGGAGACTTATATAGGACATGAAATGATTTTTGAATTAATTATTAAATCTTACCATCTGTTAGAAATAATGACCCTATCTATTTTTTTAAGTGTTTTTGTATCTGTTAGCATGGTAATGATTTTGAATCTATCTGATTATTAATATCATTCAAATGATAAGAATTAGCAAAATCATTTAAATGTTTTGCATTAGATGTAATTCTCCTTTTTCCTATAGTGGTAGTATCACTTCATGTAGTATACAAAATTAAAGTCACCAGCTAAAAATATCTCTCCTATAGATAATGATATGATCTTGATGATGATGTTTCACACTATTAATACCAATTCCAGGTATCCAATATACATTAATTAAAGTGTAAGTCTTCCCATTAATTTGTGTGTAATACAACAAAAACCCTTTTTTGTCATCCTGATAAGACTTAATGGTTTTAGGAATGGGCATACTGGCCTTATGTAAATTAAATTATTCAATCCATTAATGTTTTGTCATTTGGCATTTTAAAACTTAAGAATCTTATGATCAAAATAACAAATAACAACATTTAGGGATTTTGTATAGGATTCAATTTTGTTTGTAGTGACAATGAGTGTACAAAATATATTGTGGATGTCAAAACTATATACATATAACAATGAACAAGTGAAAATAATGTAAGGATTAAATCCTAAGCAGCAGTACCTCAGCTACCACCTTATCAATTTAATACTGGTTATATTTAACTTAAATTAACAGCTTTTCATTCAATTATCTAGCAAGACAAGACTACACATTTTGATAAAAAAGCATCATATATAAACTAAAAATAACTTTTTTTAAACTATTCATACTACTATATACATCTAATTCAAATAATCTTGATATTAGGAACCAAGAGAGAGAGAAATAAAAAAAGACGAAAGAGGAGGAGAGAGAGAAGAAGAGAGGAGAGAAAAAAAGAAGGAATTTTTATATATATTAATTTTCAAAGTATGTAAAAATAAAAGTTCTAACATTCATTTTCAAGTAGATTTTCAAAAACACTTGAATAATTGTTTCATTTCTATGCCTTCTAAAATAAGACACATTTACTACTACAAAACTGCATCATTAAAAATCATTATAACTGACATATTATTTGATGATTAATACATATATTTTTAAGTAAATATAATAAAAATACATTTAGATGTTAAAGAGTTCATTTTTTTTTCATATAGTCGTTTCGCATTTGCAGTTTTCCTTTGGTAGAGTTCTTTGTTCTCTGCTCTGCAAATGTGTCAGTGTGATATCTAAAGCATTTCTATATATTAATATGAAAAAAATAAAGAGAAAGAATAAAGAAAAGAAAAGAGGTATATACAATGGAATATTTATATATATATATATAGAAAAAAAAAAAAAAAAACATATTTATTTACTATTATTTAGTTATTTATTATTAATGACAAAGCATTAGATTATTTATAAAATATAAGAAGCATAATCAAGAAAGTAGAATAAAATAATATAGCATGAAGAACATATAAACTATTTGTGGCTTTCTGGAATGCAGGAACTATATTTAAAAAGATTAATAATAAAAGTAAAATGAAGAGAGAAAAAAAAAAAAAAAGAACAAATCATTTTTTTTTTTTGTTTCTTCTTCTTCTTCTTCTCTCTTCAGTTGTTTTTCAGTTTCAGTTCTTTTTCTTTTTTAATGAAGGACTCCATTTTCCTCTATTTTATCCAAAATCTTATTTTTTTTTTTTTGATAAACAGTAAAGCAGAGTTCAAAAAATTTAATTTTTAGCAGGAAGAAGATTTTTAGCTGACAGGAAACAGAAGGTATGTTTTAAACTGTGCTTTTTTCAATATTTTCTGGCAGTCCAAAAATCCTAATGTATTTAGCCCTAGATCTATTTTTCCAGGTCATCCAGTTTTGTTTGTGTGTGTGTTGTTGTTTTTCAGAAACTCAGTTGAAACATATTTAGAAAGCTTGGCCACACCCCCCACTGAACTGCACTTCTGAAATGCTTATAATTGTGCTATACAGTTAATGTACTACATTTTGCACTGTTATAAAGCTTTTTTTACTGTTTTACTGCATTTATGTACTGTTTTACACTGTTTTAACTGTATTTGTCATTGCTAGATACTGTTTCATTACTGTAATTGCATGTTTGCTGAATTACTTAACTGTAAACTACTTTTTCATACTGAGAGTTGTATTTTCTGTTTGTGGGTGCTCTATCCAAGCTTTTCTGTGCATTTTTGATTTTTTTGAGGTTTGTGTGTTCTAATCTAGTCTGTTTACAGTTAAAAGCATTCTCTAGAGGCTGCTTGCTCATTGATCTGTTTTAAAACTTTCATTTAGTGGCTACAGCTAGGAACTGTAATAGTTTCCCCACCCACTCTCCCTAGTGTTGTGGTGTTCTTATACTTGGTGGCTTTGCAGTTGCCCACCCATATGGTATATTTGATCTGTGACACTCCTCCCAGTCTAGTGTCATTAGTTCATTCAATCTAATAGAGAACATTTGTGAAGGCCAACCCACTCAGATTCTTAATCTTGAATTAACTTGTGTTCCAGCTTTCTCCATTTCCACTTTACTGAAAAAAAAAAAATTACTGAAAAAAAAATCTAAGCTTGCTTCCCCCGTTTCCTGTAACAAGTCTTGTCCAGATACAGATTTGCTGTATCTAGGACTGTTTGTAAGCTTCTGAGCCCCCACCCCGCCACTTAACTAGGGTTAAACTATTTCTGGCACCATAATGTCTGCTCTTCAAATTTTCCCTTGCAACTAGCCAGCTTTTTAGTTTTAGGACTCAAATCTGTTTTTTTGAGCTCAGCACTTGTTCAGAACTCATTGTAAGCACTAAATAAGCTGCAAATTACTACAGCACTCAACTTTCTTCACTTGTCTAGAGGAAAACAGTTTTTAGTACTTAATAAATAAGCACCTATCCAGGCATGTCTAAAGGTCAGCTCATGGTGTTTTCTCCTGTCTACCTGACGAATGTGGGCATCTTGGGACAATGCAGCAATTGCCTCATGTACACAGACAACCGTCTACTCCTACCACCCAACACTACAACCTGTGAGAGATGCACTTATATAGCCAAACTGGAAGCAAAGCTCTCTTCACTGAAGACTGGACTAGACAGTCAAGAGGAGAAGGTAAACACTTCCACCACACCACACTCCTCACATAATCCCTCAAAAACATACACCACCAAAACACACACACACAGAAGAAAAAACACACGCCTACATTCACGGAGGTCCTCAGTAAAAATCTGCCCAAACAACTGAGACCTCCAAAGCAGAAATGCAAGCAACCTCTACCCCCCCAACACAACCCAAATGACACATAGCCCACATACTCAGTGTGCCACTCAACTACAGCCCATAAGGCATAACGTACCCAACACTCTAGTCATAAGTGACTCTATAGTCAGGCACACTGATGTTCCACTCACCAGGCTAAACAAGGAGAAAGTTACTGTCAGCTGCCTGTTGGGTGTCAGGATCCACCACATAACGCATGCACTCAGGTCACTACACAACAAGTACAAATATGACTCTGTCATTGTCCATGTCGGTGTGAATGACCTGAGACATACCTCCCTGGACTACATGAAAAGAGACATGGAGGAGCTCTCTGACCTTGTAGCCCAAGCAGGTATGACCCTAGCCCTGAGTAGCATCCTGCCAACACCCAGAATGATACCACAGTACAAGGACAAAATGATTGACTTCAACAATTGGCTAAGCTTCTGGTGTCATTCTAAGGGAATCCAGTATCTGTCTGCCTAGGATGACATGATCGACAGATCACGCTGCTTTGCCAGAGGTGGCCTGCACCTGTCATCCTTGGGATTCCAGATACTGGCAAAGGCTCTTGCCACCCCTATAGTGCCTTTATTAGGCAAGGTTCAAATGACAAATTCACCACCATAACAGGTACAAGTAAGCAAAATCTGAGGGTAATGGTACTCAATGCTAGAAGTCTAAACCTCAAAATGCACTCACTCGAGGTACTAATTAAAATGTAGAACATCGACATCTGTGCAGTGACAGAGATCTGGTTCAAAGCTCAAGAGAGCACCCCTGCATTACCAGGCTATAATTCATACCACACCTTTCGGCCACCAAACCTGGACCGAAACACTAAAGGTGTAGGTGTGTCCATATTCATTAAGGATATCCACACTTCCAAGCTTGTTGCTCAGCATAATGCATCCGAGATTATCCAAGTTCAACTAACTCTGGGCAAAACCACAATCCAGTTTGTAGCTTGCTGCAGCCCCCCACCATGCCCCAGGATTCCCACTCCTCTTTTCTTGATACACCGGAAGATATTAAGGTACAACCCAACACCCTAATAATGGGTGATTTCAACTACCCCACCATTAACTGGGGAAACTATTCGTGTACCAACACTTTAGCTCAACATTTTCTGGAATTCATCAGTTCCATTGCCTTGGATCAACTTATCCACACCCCCACCAGGGGCAGCAATATGCTAGACCTGGTCATCACCAACATAGGCAACCAGTGTTCCACACCAGAGGTCAGCTCCTCGTTGGTCAGATCCGACCACAAGCTAATCACTCTAGACATCCATATCCCGCTCCCACCCCAATTAGGAAAACAACCATAAAAAATTTCTCCAAAGCCAACTTTACGCTTCTTAAGACAGAAGTGGCAAACGTCACGACACCCATGCAGATGGACAATAGAGGTACGACTGCTGAATCCTACACAAATGCACTTTATAAGCACTAACACGAGTGCATGGATGGTGCTATCCCTAACAGAACCAAGATGCTATCCTCCAAATAAAAGGAAGCCAATCTGGAGGTCTTCTGCCATAAACAAACTCTACAACAGAAGAAAGAAACTGTTGCAAAAAAGAGTAAAATCCCACAATTGGAGGAGCTCCCTGGTCAGCCTCAGTAAGAAGCTGAGATCCCTCATAAAATCCACCAAAGCTAGTTATGAAAACAAAATCGCCACTGATTCTAAAGACAACCACAAAGCATTCTATAGTTATGTCAAGAATCTCAATGGCAACACTCAGATCTGCTCTGAGTTACAGCACAATGACGCAAAATATACAGAGCCAACTGTTATTGCCAACATCCTGGCAGATAGGTTCAGTGCTAACTTTACCCCCCTCTCACCCCCTAAAGGGCCCATCTTTATACCGGAAGAATGCAAAGTTCCTATAATCATGGCTGCACAGGTAAAAACCTCACTCTCTAAAACCAAGAACACAGCATCCATGGGACCTGACAACACCCCAGGCTGCCATCTACATGAACTACATTATGAACTGGCACCCCACCTAAGTATCATGTTCAATCATAGTCTTACCTCAGGCTTTGTGACCATTGAATGGTGCACTGTGATGGTTACCCCACTCCACAAAGGGGGGGCCACAACAGACTCTGGGAACTACTGCCCCATTAGCCTGACAAGCCTGGTCTGAAAGGCCATGGAAGGTATCATCTTGGAACTCATAAACAAAGACATTGGAGATCTCCAAACTCTGGACTCCACACAGTTCAGGTTTGTAAAAGGCAGATCATGTCTCCTAAACCTGATAGACTTTTTTGAAGCAGTCACCAAAGCCATAGATGTGGCTAAGGTGGTTCACACAGCCTATCCAGATCTCACCAACGTGTTCAACACCATCCCCCACTCTGGAATTATAGATAAACTCACTAAACTAGGTATAAATCCCTATGTCACAAGATGGGGTGCCAGCTGGCTTACTGACAAAACCCACACTGTGAAGGTAGCAGACTCCAAATCAGACTTCAGACCAGTGACAAGTGGAGTACCACAGGGTTCAGTCCTGGGTCCTCTCCTGTTTGGCATCTAAGTCTCTGAAGTACAGGCTAACACAGAAGGTCTTTGGCTAACTAAATTTGCAGATGACTGCAAACTAGGAGACATAATCGAAACTCCTAATGATGTGGACATCCTACAAAAGGGCCTCACTGAGACAGATGGCTGGTGTCAAAGCCATGGTCTCAAGCTCAATGCCAAAAAGTGCATTGTCATCCCCTTTGGTAAAAACTCTGTACCCATGAACTACAACATAGGAGGTAGTCTACTTAACACCGAAAGTTACCTTGGGACACAGGTGGAGTCTCTCCTTTGATAATCACATCACCACAGTGGTCAGGAAATCCTTCTACATGGCACACCTCATCACAAAATGTTTCTCATCCAGAAAAAAAGAGGTCATTGTTCCCCTCTACTCATCACTCATTAGACCCATTATAGAGTACAATGCCCCTTTCGGTATGTAACTCACAAGACATCTACAACAACTGGAAAGGCCGCAGAAATACCTCACAAAGAGGATTACTGGCCTCAAACAGATGCCCTATGCAGACCGACTCAAAAAACTCCAGCTTTACTCCGTCGCATATCACCTACTCAGAGGTGATCTCTGCCTAACATACAAAGCTATGTCAAACCCAAAGCTGTTGGATATGCTCCACTTAAAGAAATCCCAATCCCTCCGAGCTACATGCTCTAGTGATCTAAACCTTGTCACCACAATAAACAGAACATGCTGGAGGGACAGATTCCTGTCCCAGAGACTTCCCATACTCTGGAAAAGACTACCTGTCTATGTCAAACAGAGCTCCTCATTAGCACTCTTCAAGAAAAATCTTGATGATTGGATGGGTAATAGGACATTCACCACGGGGATCACTTCTGTGGTTCTGCTTGACAGGGGCACAGGAAAATAATTTTCTTGGGTTGTGAAAGCCAGAGCACCTTTTTGGCTAGGCTTGTATAGGCCCTAGGGCCAATAGCCTAGTACCTTCCTATGAACCTATGAACTACAGAGTGAAATGGCACCTCACCTGTGTGCCCTGTTCAATCACAGCCTCACCTCAAGCTTTGTCCCTACCAAATGGTGCACTGCTACAGTCATCCCTCTCCACAAAGGAGGAGCAACTACAGACCCTGGGAATTATCGCCCCATTAGCCTGATGACTCTGATATGCAAAGCTATGGAACACATCATCATGTACCTAATAAACAAGGATATAGGGAATCCCCAATCTCTGGATCCTACACAGTTTGGTTTTGTGAAGGGTAGATCATGCCTGCTCAACTTGGTTGACTTCTTTGAGTCAGTCACCAGAGCTGTGCATGAAGGTAAGGAGGTTCATACAGCCTACCTTGATCTAACCAAGGCCTTTGATGATATCATTCTCCACTCAGGAATCATAGAAAAACACAATAAGCTAGGCATAAACCCCAATATCACTAGGTGGGTTGCAAACTGGATCACAGATAGAACCCATAGTGTGAAAGTAGCTGATTCCTAGTCAGAATGATGACCAGTCATGAATGTAGTCCTACAGGGTTCAGTCCTGGTCCTCTCCAGTTTGGTATCTACTTCTCTGAAGTCCAGGCCAACATGAAGGGACTCTGGCTGACTAAGTTCACAGACAATTGCAAGTTGGGAGCTATTATTAACTCTCCAGGGGATGTTGTCATTCTACAGAAAGGCCTCAATGAGACCAACCACTGGTGTCAGAACCATGACCTTAAGCTTAATGTCAAAAAAGGTGTTGTCATCCCCTTGGGAAAAACCTGGTTCCCTTGAATTACCGCATTGATGGTAGTCCACTGAACACAGAAGGCATTATAAGAGATCTGGGAAAACAGGTTGACAGCAACCTTTCTTTTGACCACCACAAAGCAACTGTCATCAGAAAGTCCTTCTATGTGGCACATGTAATTAGTACAGGTTTTGCATCCAGGAAGAAAGAGGTCATTCTGTCCTTCTACTCTTCCCTCATTAGGCCAATCATTGAGTACAATGCTCCATGTGGCATATACCTCACTAGACACCTGCAACAACTGGGGAGGCCACAAAAGTACCTCTCAAAGATGATCCTAGGCCTTAAACACTTGTCCTATATGGACAGACTCAAAAAACTCCAAATATTCTCTGTGTCATATTGCCTACTTAGAGGTGATCTCTGCTTGACTTACAAAGTCATGTCTTATCAAGCTCTGTTAGAAATGTTACATCTAAGGAAATCCCAATCCTTTCCTATCACACATTCCAGAGACCATAACCTCATAACCACAAGTAACAGAACATGCTGGAGAGACAGGTTCATAACTCATAGACAGCCCATGCTATGGAATAGACTTACCATACATGTCAAGCAGAATACCTCACTGGCCCTCTTCAAGAGAAATATTGATGAGTGGATGGAAAATAAATAATTCACCCCCGGGATCACTCCAGTGGCTCTACTCAACAGAGGCACTAGGAACTAAAGTCGGGTGGCATGATGCCAGGGTAATCCTATGGGCTAGCCTTTGAAAGGCTCCAGGGCCATTAGCATTAGCCTAGTACACACCTATGAACCTATATAAATGTATATATATATATATATATATATATATATATATATATATATATATATATGTATGTATATATATATATATATATATATATATATATATATATATGTGTGTGTGTGTGTATATATATATATACATACATATATATATATATATATATATATATATATATATATATATATATACATATATATATATACACACACACACATACATATATATATATATATATATATATATATATATATATATATGTGTGTGTGTGTGTGTGTGTGTGTATACATATGAAATACATATATATATATATATATATATATATATATATATATATATAGCTCTTGTTCTTCCCAGCAACAAAATAACCAGCCCTGCCAAGTCTTGAACCTAAGACCCTGTACACCATAGCCACAGCAAATTATCACTATGCCACTTGAGCTGCAGAAAATAAGTTTATCATTAGTGTGATATCTACTAAAACTGAAAAGTGAGCAATGGTTAGCAATGCACAGCTGTGGTTAGCTGGTGTATAACTTGCTTAAATACAGATGCTAAGTGCGTTTATGCATTGGTAAGCATCGCTAAGCAAAGTGTACACAGTGTAAGGAATGTCTAGCAAGGACTGCCTGTGCAGTACGTGTGTTGCCAATTGCCTGGATTCTGCATATGTGTGGCCTATGGGTTAGGGTAATAAGATGGAAGATTTGTCCCACATGAAACATCATACAGGGCTCTGTACAGGTAGCATAAGCATAACATCAACTCTCCCAAAGGCATGTGTTGGAATGTGTAATGGTGTCATTAGACCAATGCTCAAACCTACAGACAGTATTCATAAGGATAAGCGTGGTGCACAAGCAACACCTCACTCTACCTCAGGACCACCATCCCCAACTTTTAGCTTGCTGGTGCTAGTGTACATCTTTAGGGTTGATGTTCATTAGTTGGAACTAGGCCTGTAGACATGGTGTTGGAATTTGGAACACTGCAAAATAACACTCATGTGTGGCCCATAGTTGTCAGGCATCTGCAATAAGGTTGAGGATGGGGAGGGGTCAGCTTGAAACACAACAGTGAACTGAAGCATACATCCAAAGCTAGCTAAGAATGGCTGTGTCTGAACACAGTCAAGGTTATGAATTGTGCCAGACATAACCCAGACTCTACAGCAATAGTGAAGCCACTGTGTGACCTCCAAGGACTGTGCAAATTAGCTGGCCTTGCAATCCGGCAGAGTTGTGGGGCCTTTGTAGGGCAGACAGATCAAATAATGCCAAGTAAAGATGGGCCATGCTAGTATACCACTTCCATGAATAGTGACTGCTGTACTTCACTTAACAGGTGCTTCAACAAACCATTGTGCTAAGGGTGTGCACACTTATGCAACCCACATAGTGTATGCATTTCATTCAGCATTTCCATTACTAACACATTTGTTTCATACTGCATTGGATTGCACAGGTCATATTTCACATATCAGGTGTGTGTAATGTTATCAAATGCAGTATTATCACTATTGCATATAATAGAAGAGGCTGGCATGTCACCAGGGGTGTGTACACTTCTCATATTCACATTAAGCTTGGAGGTTGTTGGTGTAACCAAATTTTATTCCACATACATGCACTGCTGATGATGAGATCTGCAAATCAAAGGTTAGGCATTAATTATTGACATCAGTGCTCATATCATCCCAGTTATGTGTCAGACAAACATATAGGGGTTGTGAGCAACAGAGCAATCATAACTGCCAGACTTCTACACATTCAGCAATGGTCTGTACACTTGTAAGGTATGGTGCACAGTACATGCCAGTTTATTGTACAGGGCACAGCAATAATGTGTACATGGGTGCAGTGTGTTCCAATGTAAGGGGCATCACCTACTAACACAACTCATGCATCACAGAGATGTATAATGTTGGTAACAAGGATTATGAATGGCTGCAGTTGAGTGCCATATGCCATGCATGTCAACTTTTGGGTAATGAGAAGTCTGTGCAATATCTTTGTGCCACCTCACCTGTAAGTGTGTGTGTGTGTGTGTGTGTGTGTGTGTGTGTGTGTGTGTGTGTGTGTGTGTGTGTGTGTGTGTGTGTGTGTGTGTGTGTGTGCATGCAGAAGCAAACCATAATGTACAGGTCTTAATTTAAATTTCTTGTCTGCCCCTCACAGATGGCGAGGTGGGTCAGGGTCCCTCCTGCAGGCAAACTGATGTTAGTGTCCATACAGACTCTGACAATGATGATAGGCATAGTTAAGCACAGGCAGGGTTGTCAAGGGCAGAATTTGTGCCGTTGGTTGGCATCCCATTTTTGTCCACCCCATCCCTGCACACAGTCACAATGCCCACACATACCCCATCACTATTGGTCATAGATGAGGGACAGTTGGCAGGTAGTGACTTGGGACAAGAACGTGTGGTAACTATGGCAAGTGTGTCTGTACATAGCAGCCATAGCCAGATGTCCAGAGAGGTCCCACACAGGCAGATGGACAGAGGTGCTCATAGGAGGGCTGCTGGCCATCATGCCCCTGGCAGAAGTGCTACAGCAGGTGTCACCAGACACATGTTTCAGGCCACCATGGAGGCACAGGCATGTATGGAACGTTACACCAGAGATAGTCTGGGGGTCCAGAGGGCTACTCTTCCTGCTGTATGTGACTATGTTGTGATCATGCAGATGCCCACCATTATTTTGCAGAGGTCATGGATAGATGGTTGGGTGAGATGGTGGGAATCCTTGACCATGTGGTGTCTGTGGTAGCACATGTGGTGGGAGTAGCGGGTTAGCCACATGGACATAAGTCAGCAACACCAACAGGTGGAGGTCTATGTAGACATGCAACATCTCACTCCCACTCCTGTAGTGGCAGTACCATCACCAGTACTGCAGGGGGAGTGCTGCCTACACCACAACACAGCATGCCACATTCATGTGGCCCTGGATGGTCCCAACAGGGATGCAGATCCAGGGGACAATTATCATCGTCAGGCAAGTTTACCATATCATGGCTTCTGCCTGATGGTGCCCATGCAACCCCTGGCAGGCACAGTTCCTATGTTTGTGGCTGGACACAGTGAACTGTACACCCTGCCATGTACAGTCTGCAGCTGTCCAACATACCCCTGTATAGGGCAGCCACATGGCAGAACTGTGTGCATACATATACACAGACATCACCAACACAGCTAGGGCACCTCCATACCTACATACCACATCTGCACAGGCCATTTAATAAACAACCCCCTAACCCACACACATGATGTCAACCAAACGGCTCAGCTTAGACCTCTAGCAAACCCACACCACACCCTGTGCATATGATGATACCTGTGCCACATCCCTGTCATCCATACCATCGATGCAGGGACATGCTAATATAGTTCTGATGCACAGGGTGAATGTACTAAAGTTTAGCAATGTAATGCTGTTTAAAGAGTTATCAGCTGGAATGTTTAATGTTTACACGTCAGGGTGGATAGCTGTCTAGCCATGATGCATTATTGCTGTTATCACTGACTGAATGTGGTCTCCATAATGCATTCTCATTGTGTTCTAGGTGTCTGTGTGTCAGGAGGATGTTGGTCTGCTGTCTTTTCTTACGAGGGGTGTGGCACTGTGGTAACACATTGACTGTGTCATAAACCGGGTACAGCTGAACACAAGTAACAGGTTTCTATAACAGTTACTGCATGTGCCATATGGTTGATAGGTCTGAGGGGTGTATACAGGTGAGTGCATGGTGGCTGATGTAAGCAGCTCTTCTACAGTGGACAATGGTAAGTGTACTGGGTGGCACACACCACATGTTTGTGAATAACACACACACACAGAGGTTTTTATATTGATGCAGTACACAGAGAATACTGTTCACATGGATGTACTTCATTTTGTAGAGAACTCATTTTGGACTATGTAATTCCACCAAGACCAAATTGCCAAAACATCACATCAGTAAATAATCAGTCCACCAAATTTAATTTAATTGAAAATGGTACTGGCAGGGTATATGCCCTTTTCCCCAAAGTTGTCCAATCCTGGAGTTGGTAAACATAGGTGTGCTGGCGTGGGTGGTACAGCCCCCCACTTTGGAGTGTGTGGGGTGGTGTAGAACCACACATTGTGTGATTAACAACTACTTAACCTCTTAACATAAGCTGGACAGCATAATAGCACACTAAGCAGGGGGATACGCAGAACAATACCCCCAATGTGGTTGGCGGTGCCCACAACCACACCCAACTATATATACAAACTCCAGTATCACTGAACAGCTTTACAGTGGGGAAAAGGGCATTTACACATCCACTACTAGTTTTCATAGAATGAATTTCCACAAGATGATTGCTTTGCAATGTTACTTTTTGCCAGTTAGTTCTCAGACAAATTATCTCCTGGGAAATATATTTTCTGCAAACTGAAGTAGATCACTTCACATACACACACACTTACTTGGCAACACTGAGATTAGAACCCCTACCTAGGTACTTATTGCTACTAACATGTTTGGCCTTAATTGCACACACCACAGAGCTTGTAGGGTGAGGTGTGTTCTGAACTTCCTGTAAAGTGAACAACATCACCAGGTCTTGTACAGTATGGTAGTGGGGGATGTACTGGGTGTTAATGAACAATACATAGTATAACATATTGACATATACACATTGACAAACACATACAGTCATAGACACATTTGACAGACCTGGGTTTAGCAGTCTGACTACCTTGTCAGTGAGTCCATACTGTTACAGAGTTTTTGCACACAGCACATGCATTATTGGGCTGAAGAGTGTCATCAGTTACCTGTATGTTTGATGGTGACAGCGATCCTCATACAGTGGAACTTGGGACATGTACTTGGGGTACCATGGTGTAAAGACAGTATGCCCAACACCCCCACTCCACACTGGATATTGTACTCACTGAAACCTATGATAATGCTCTGACATTCCCACAATCACACATTTACCAGGACTGCAATGCAAACCCTTGTATTTCTAATTATTGCTACTAAAGGGATATGCATTTATTGCACATGCCACAGGGATAGTAGGGTGAGGGTTTTGGCATGGCTCTCCTAATGTCTGAAACATCACCATCCCTTATAATGTATGGCAAGGTTTAGTGTATTTGGAGAATGAGGCCTCAGAATGTTGTCTCTTACAAATATGCACACTCACACACTTGCACACACATACTTACATTTGCCAGGACTCAGAGGATAACCCATACCTATCCACCCATTTGTAGAAAAGTGTTATGCTGGTACTGCAAGCTCCAGGTAGCCCATAGGGTGAAGAGTGTCACAAGCTAAATTTAATATGAATTACAGCAGCAGCCCTTTCTAAGTAAAGCAGTGGGGGTATAGTGGGTGAGAAGGCCCTCAGAGTATTTTCAACTACAAGTTTACAAACACACAAACACTGTTATACTCAGTAATGTACACAGACACATTTTCAGTACTGAGGTCCATAGATCCAGGTGTTCCTAAGTGTGTACCAGGCTAATGTCCATGGAGAGATGAAAACAGTAGGGCATGT
Organism: Protopterus annectens; assembly: GCF_019279795.1. Lineage (NCBI taxonomy): Eukaryota > Metazoa > Chordata > Ceratodontiformes > Protopteridae > Protopterus > Protopterus annectens. The sequence goes on along the minus strand of NC_056734.1, from coordinate 900,098,074 downwards.
GAGTATACTGGTATCATGCCACCTGACATTTGTCAGCAGGCCATCTATCAAATACTTTATCATTTTCAGCAGAGGCCCGAGGAGAAAAGCTCCACTATATACTGACACATTACAAATAAAATAGATTATTATATGATAGCAGCTAATAAGATAAGAACCTACTGTGTTAGTGAAAAAGACACAGTCAGCAAAGTTGTTGGACTTAATTGATCTGGCCATGATGAGTTTATGAGAAAAGAGAAGGAGTTTGAAATTGTTAAAGGGATTAACAGCAGGAGAGAATTGGGTGTTGTCAAGGTTGATGTAGTTCTCTATATGCAGTAAGTTGAGGTAGTTAGGAGTGCTTTTTGGAATTCAAGGGTTCTGAAGGGGTTACCAGTGGCGGCGAAGGCAACAATTGTGTTGTAGCAGCAAGTAAGAAGTTTGATTAAGATTGATTTTAGGTTGGTATAGGTAGGGGCATAAAGATGGGATTGGCAATCTTGGTTTTAGTTGCTGGGGTTAGAAAAGGTTTAATTTGATATAGGGATATTTTCTGTTAACTAACTTGATGGTGTTGTTAATGTGTTGATCATCAAGAGATTATTGTCGATGGTTATTCCTAGTTAGTAGTTGTGAATCAGGTGAGATGACAGTGTCATTATTTGAGGTGAGGAGAGTTTGAAATGGGGTCCAAGGGGTGGGGGTGAAAGGAGAAAGTTAGTTTTTTTTGGCATTGTATTAAATATATTTTGGGTAAGGTGATCAGTTCTTCATATGGGATGGAGCAGAACAATAAAAGGGTCAGTTCGTCTGCATATTGAATGCAGGTTGTGGGATTGCAGAATGAAGATCATTAATGAAGAGGGAGAAGAGTGACCAAGAATTGGAGAGCCCTGAGGAACCTGGGAAATAAGGCAAAGAAAGAGATATGGTTTTTTTAACATAATAACTTGTTGTCTGTATATAATCTAAATATGATAATGGCTAGGTTTTCAAAGAGATTCAAGAAAAGAAGATAATTTAGAATTTAGAGATCAGAGAGAAAAGGCGGAAGAAGATTATTGTTGCGATTTATTTTATTAGTATTGATAGAAGGAGAGAAGAAAAGTGGTGAGGTATAAGTGATGGGAGGTAAGCCATGTGATGAGTTTGCTATAATATGTGTGTAGGAGATAGTGGTACGTTTGCTGGTAGAATAATTTTACATAATTTTTAAGAGCTATAATGGTGGAGCAATTGGTCTAAAGTTGGAGTAGTCAATAGAGTTACTAGTGGAATAATATAAGATAATAGATGTAGAGACTTTCAGATGTTGGATATGGGAGTTCTTTTCTATGAGCTGTTGATGGGTTTGCAATTTCTACCACTTGAGTGATCCCCAGGTTGACATTCAAATTCAACATCCACTCATCTGGTTTTCTCTTGAAGAGGGCCAGTGAGGTGCTCCAATTGACATGTATGCAACATATATTGCATAACATGGCCAATGTCTGGGTTAGGGGCCTGTACCCAAACATGTTCTGTTGACTGTGGTAGTCTGGTTGAGGTATCCATGGCATGTAGTGCATACAGAGTGGGGTTTCCTAGCTGTGGCATTCATAACACATCTCAGCAGACATGTCAGTGTCAGTCAGTCAGAGATTGCCTGTAAGCAGCCAAGATGAATAACTGACATCTGCACATCTGTATAGAGGACAGACAGAAAGTGGATAGCCAGCAGGTTGTGCATTAGGATGAATGTTTTGAAAGATAGACATCTGAAACTGATAGGTATGCCATTACTACATGACAGCAGTTCTCAATGACATGTCCTAAAAACATAGTAGTCTACAGTTAATATCAACATATCAGATCAATATCCAATAGGAGATACATAAAAACATACAGCTCAAACACCAAGAACACAATAGTCAGTACTCAGAGTCCAGCTTTGCATGCAGGGGTGTATGGTTCCAGTACTACAATCTGCAATTTACCCTTACTTGGAAAACCACTGTTAGGAGTAGTAATGTAATGATACAATACATGCAGGTGTGACTGTATATAACCTGGGATACTACCCAAGTATGAAACACATACAAAGAGAAAAGATTGCAGTACTACCCATGTATACTCAGGTGTCCCATACAGTATACTTACACCCCTTGCTACTGTAATGACAGCACATAGAAGCATGTTATGTACATGGAATTAAATACACTTATTAAAGATCAGTACCCTGCTATTTGATCAGACTGGAATGTGATCACTGGTTACCAGGGCTGAGCTATGCTTAGCAGGTTTAATCATTGCTTAAATGTAAATGCTAAGCAGATTTGCACACTGGTAAGTGAAGCCTGCATGGAGTAAGCGTATACTCATTTAACTGTACGTTATACCATTTTGCAAACCAGTGCAAATGCACTTAAAAACACTTTAAAGTGCCTTAATCACCCTGTCTCCATCAGCCCTTGTTCTGTGCAACAACAAAATAGATACCCTATGCAGGTCTTGAACCCAGGACCCTGTACACTATTGTCACATCACTTAACCACTAAGCCATCTGAGCTGTAAGAAAGCCTGTTGCTTTTTCAAATATATCATTCAGTACATGTACTGAATAGTAGAGAACAACTGCTTTGAGTACTACAGTTGTTTACTACTTGTTAGTGAAAACAGTGTGGAATCAGTCAATGTTCTATATCTAAATATACACATATCAGATAAATATGATGAGATATATCTGAGAAGGAATATACAACACTCATGCTTACACATAAAAAGGATATATATATATATATATATATATATATATATATATATATATATATATATATATATATATACATACACACGCACACACATACGCACACACATACACACACACACACATACACACACACACACACACATATATATATATATATATATATATATATATATATATATATATATGTGTGTGTGTAAATATACACATGTATAAAATATGCCCATAACATGTAGTGGAGTCATACCTCAGCACCATAATTCTCAACCTCTTAGTACAAGGGAAAGTAATATAAGCATTGCAGTTATAAATGTAGAATGTTGCTACAGTAACAGGGTGTTTGTCAACATGGATGTTCTGAAGGAAGGCTCTTCTAAAACTGACATGTATGCCATCAATTACTGATAGACATCATAAAACCTTCATAGTGAAGTACCACACAAATCAAAGTAATGATTCTGTGGAATACAGCATAAATATGAGCAATAAATGTGGACAGTCTGAAACAATCTGGTAAGTTGAGAAGTATACACAGAACTCCTTAGTGCAAGAAATGTGGACCAAGCCTGACAAAGGGGATGTTTAAAGCCATGAAAATGGGGATATATCACAAATACTGGAGTAGATAATCTCACACAGTTGATGCATTCACACCCTCCTGTCTGTCCTAACATTTATTAACTGGAGGAGCATAGGTCCCAAGACCACATACTTCCCACTAGTTAGTGACATACATCTTCATAGCATCCCACTGCTTTGTCAGAAATACACATGCATAGTGGCCAAGCCACAGTACATCTGGAAAATATCTGGACATAACTTCACACTAGGATAAATACACCGAGCTGGTAGGCGTGTCACCAAGCACTGTCTACACTACAGGCAAACTGCCATAACACTAACCCAATTTTCCTATGGGGGAATACACATGTAATTGCAAATATAGCAGGCACTACAGGCATGTAACAGCATGGAGTAACAGACACCAGCATACTCCTAACCAATCTCAACACAGTCACAGTCACATAATGGTAAGCTAATTAATAGTACAGTTTATTGACTATGTGAACAAAACCCATCATCATGTTTGCCACACACACACTAACCCTACATATACTGGCCCAATTCACAGTGTAGTCTGATGCCTGACTGTGGTATGGGACATGCCTCAGTCTGGCCCTATAAACATATAAGCTGATAGGGTACCAGAAAGTGAAGCAGCATGCAATGTCAGATAGAACAGGACCAAGAACACTGACATCTACCCCAGTCTGTACACAGGCCAAATAACATATTCACAATACACTGCTAGACAATACTGACACTCTGTCAACTATCACCATAGGTACATAGACCTCACTACTATAGAGAATGCAACAGAATGTCCAGGTTTTGTCCTCAAATATAAGGCATCCTATACATAACATGTCTGGCAGTCTGATATATCACTGGCTTGATATCAGGAATGATGTCAGTAAGTAATGATATACTGTACATATCCACCTCTTACTGCATGACTTATGGACAAAGGGTGACAGACTTGGGGGACATAGGCACAAACACAGGGCCATTATTGACATATTGCTGTTATAAACTGAGAAAAATTGCTGGTGTAACAGGGTTTATTGTAACATATCTCTTCTGAGGCATATGAAGTCAGTAACACACATGGATGTTAACATTTACTGACTGCAATCATCAGAGTACGCTACTGCATTTATACAGACAGAAAATGTGTGAGTAACACACCAAATCAAAGATTCCAAACTCTGGCCACTCTGCAGATAGCCCTACAGGTGAGAGCTTTCTCAGCCACATAACACTGTCATGTCAGACTTTAAATCATGCAGAACAACCATATCCACACAAACCTTGTTAAACCAACATTACTTCAAATGTAGAATAGCAATACCCACATTCTGTCCCCATGTCTGGTACATCCCACTCCAGTTTGTTGGACTGTCTCCACAGTGTTTGTTGTAAGAGGTATTTCTAACTACCCTCTGTGATGCTGTTTGTCAGACACCCACATGAAGTCCTGTTCACAGTGAAGGAAAAGTCCAATGCCCACATGAAGTGCTTAGTTATGGGAGTGTGTTTCCATGCAATTGGCTACAGAAATGATACCACAGCTGTTCCACATGCAATTAGCAATTGGGGGACTCCAATTCATGCACAGGCCATCAGCTGATCATGAGCATTACCTAAAAAATTCAAGCTGCTGCCTATGCAAAACAAATATATTTCTCTACATCTACCAGAGAGAAGACAGAGAGAAAGAAAGAAAGAAAACAAACAAAAAGCAAGATCATCATAACCAGACTACAGACATCTGTGAGGCACACCCGTCTACCTGTGAAATACAGCAACTGAAACAGGCAACGAAAAAAGGTATGTGAAACAAGTAATCATGTAATGGAATGTAGTAAGGTGTATGTAAAACAGGTAAATAGGAAGTTCAACAA